>NC_092352.1:83003840-83303840 GCF_963676685.1 Mytilus edulis
GTTTTTTTGGGAAAAAAAGTTTGTTTCCAGTTTTTGGAGAAAAAAATATTTTGTTTTTGATTCTGAAGAAAAAAAATTGTTTGTTTCACCCCCGGCTGCCACTATATGTAATGCTAAAATTGAAAGAAAAAAATTGTTTTCGACTTGTCGCGAAAAAATAGATTGTTTTTCGCCGCAGGCGAAAAAAAAAAGTTTGTTCAGAAGAAAAAATCATAGCCCCCCCCCCCCCCAGAAAATCAAATGGTTGCTGCCTAAGAAAAGGGAGGGGGGTTAGGCCGACAGGGCGGCAATCTGCTCTCTTATTCGTTGCTACTAATATATAAAATGCACTTTGCCACCAATATGTCATTCTGTTTGATTTTCGTCAATATTTAAAATGTTGTTTCTACACTGTATACGTATTACAAAAAAAATTAAAAAAATCTCGTGAAAAAAATAGAGAACGATTTTCAAAGCAAAATGTATGTTTCCTATGAAAAAAAGGATATTTAATGTGAAGAATTCCAAATGCCGCCTTACTGCACTCCCTACAGATGCGAAGCATCCTTTTGTCACACCAATACATTTACTGTTTGAATTATATGTAAACTCTGACCCCTTCCCCCCCCCCCCCCCCTATTGTGAAGAATTTCAAATGCAGCCTATAATTACACTTCCTGCAGATGCAAAGCCTCCATTCGTCACACCAATAAATTCAGATTAAATATAATATAAAGTCTTCCCACTACCCCTTTTCCTTCTACTTCCCCTTCTCTCTTTTTAACTTTTGGTATTCTATTCAGCACGATTTGCAATTTGTTTTTTTCATTCTCATCCAATGTTTTTTTTTCAGGGTCGAGTTGAGTACTTGGTAAAATGGAAAGGCTATCAAAACAGGTATGTATAGGGTCTGAAACAAGGAAGTTTATAAGCACGATACATGTGTCCATATCCTGTTAATTTACACATTTGTATGATAAAAATAACCAAATTGATTTATACTTATGATTTATAGATGATCATATGTTTTATATACGATATAATGATGTTGATTACATTGCAGATTGTTAAATATAAAGTATCAAAGTCGATAAAAGCTATATATTAGAACATTACCATTCCATTAATTGAAATATCACGAGAAGGCGTTTGTGTCATAAACGTAGTACGCAGTAAACCGATTAAAGATCATTAGGTGATGAAACATCTCAGTTACGCATTGTTTTGGAATGAAAGAAATGATTTAATAATTATAAATGAATAATTTCAACAAGCTGTGAACATTAAATTGTACAAATTGTAACATATTATTCAGAAACATTTGTTTTATGCGCTTCAAACTTGCTATTGATTTGCACTTCGAAATCCTGTTTAATTTTGAGCGCTACTTTAGAGTCTAATGTAGCCGAAACGCGCACCTCTGCGTACCAAAATTAATTATAACCCGCTTATCTAATGAGATTTTTAGTACGCAAACTTAAATATCAAATAGATATAAATAATAAATGTTATTTCGTATAATTGAGATACTTGAACGTTGCAATAATCAGGTGATCTCAATATTTTAGTACGTGTAGGCACATTCTCTAGTGCTAGCTCAAATTTGGTTTAAGTACTGACGTACGTTTTTTTTTTGATAAATTAATTTGTAGGATACTTAAACGTCTATGCAATTGACCACAAAATTAAATGTCGGGTTTCATTTTTTTTACTTTCGGTATTAAAACAAAACTAATTAGATTATGTTATATTCCCCCTACTTTCGTAATATCGGTCACCAAAGGTTATTTAGGACACGTGTCCGTCGTGTCTTGCTACAGTGTACACAAACGTATTACATTTACAAGTATACAATATGCAATAATATTCAATTGCGTATATTTGTAGTATACTGTGTACAAGTCAACCTGAACAAAAAATCGATCTATTCCGCGTAATTAAAAGTTTTCGATGTCTTAATAAGACATGATTCGTCTGTGGTAAAACGTCATTGCCTTTTGTATTAATAATGCAATGCACACTGTTTGAAAATAGACAAACTTTGTAGATTGCTAAACAATAATAAACGAATATTTCGTAGCGAAATATTTGTTGATGCTTGTATTCTTTACTAAGTCGATTTGTTATATACATTAAATTCCTGTTGGTTTTTAGTAACAGGCTATTTTTATATTTCTTGGTATGAGTATAAATAAGACAAATAAGTGGCTTATATAAAGGTGAAATTAAACGGAACCTGTATCCTGTTTACAATAAACCTTCCTTCAGCTTTATATTTCAAAATTGTTTGTCAACACATCGGACTTTATTAAAGATGTTGATTTGTCAACACGTTTCCCAGTTTTTGGCTTGACTTGAAGGTCAATGAATGATCCTACTACTGCACTCATTAGCGTCTACGTTGGTGAAGACGAAAGAGTAAATATGTTTCAATTAGAAAGTACCATGTACCTCTCTTAATGGCTAGGAATTTACGCCCGTTATTAAGTTTTCTGGATTTTAAGAGTGGTTGTTGGGTTAACCTCGACGAAACCAAAATGCCATGGTTCCTCCTTATACTATTAAGTGAACAAGTCATTGTATCGAGTCCGTCGTGAAAACATCTATAGGAGTTATATGTAAAATAATATTTAGCTCCATTTATGGTTGTACGTACAATGTATATCCTTCATTTCGGTAACCCGCTAATTTAATTGATGTATTGGTTTTTAAATTCGTTCGCGTCCTAAATTTCGCTTGAAATGTTTTCGACTGGACGTTAGGCAAACAGCGACGAATCATTCAGATAGTTTGCTTGAGTGTTTTGAAAAGCTCAGTATATATAACTGAACTTAAGTGGATGACATCATCTAAAATGTAACTTCCATGCGGGGATGTTCTCTCGAAACCGGTTGCCTAGACAGGGTAAGGGGCATCTGCTATGCAGGCTTCACATGTCGTGTTCAACTACGATCAAACGTCTTTTCTGGAATCTTAATTTCTAGGACCGTGAAAAACATGTCCGCTAAAGTAATAGGGGTCTCAAGTTATGACAGAATTTCAACAAAGCAATAATAGGAATCTTTCTGTCATAGCGCAAGAAACAATAATTTATTATTAAAGTCTCGACCGACACTGATATACATATATAAATGTATATATACATTCACGTTAATATGCGTCCCATTCAAAGCTGGCTTTGCAGTAGGTGAAGACCAAACGATCAGATACGTTTTTTTTTAGTACGTACCTGTGCTAAATGTATATTTTTAATGAACAAAACCACATGTAATTGACTGTCGGATACATGTGGTTTTTAAGGAAATCAATATACATTTTGCGAGTGCACAAACCAAAAAAAACCCGAAATATTGATAAATATACATATAAATTATATTCGTGGGTATACAATTTTTATACTAAATTAAATAGTTTTTACACACGGATTTGTTTCCCCACTGATAATGAAGTTTTTTTCTGTCTCTCGAGCTCCCGTAGACTATTTAGGGTCCTCGATACGGAATATACTTTTGTAAAACCATCCAAGTGCAAGTACCATATACTGCATGTTATAGACTTCACTTGCGACAATTTGCTTAGTAATGGAAAACTTAAATAACATTTCATATTGTAAGTTAAATGTAGGCGTCCACATTGTATTATTGTTGCTAGAACATCTTCGTTTATTGATCGATTTTATAAGTATACGTCCTTGTGAAGAAGAAAATATCGCTTACAAATAACATAATCTGATTAAGAAATAAATTTATGATAGTTTTGTTATCCAAAAAAAGTATTTTTAGTATACCACTTTGGTACCAATACAAACAATACGAGAATCGTACGAGGTTTCAAATATTCTTGGACACCTATATCTTGTTCAAGAAAGGTATTTTTCGTAATTTTACATCCTTAAAAGATATATTTGTTCAAATACAACGATAATTAATAAAGATTGGTTTATAGTTTGACATTCGAGAATAAATTCAAAAATTATCATTTCACAAAAACAGCCACGTTCGATAAATAGATATAAGAAGATATGGTAGGAGTTTCAATAGACAACTTTCCATCCAAGTCACGTTTGATAAGCATGGTACAAATATTTAAGCTTATATGTTAAGGTTAAAAAGGCCCATAAGCATAAACCTACATGTATATATTGTATTGTATCATTATTCTATGGTCGAGAGAGAAAGGGGCATCTTAAAGCCATAGTCATTGGATGTAAGTAAGTATACGGCCTTTAACAATGAGAAACAACCCAGTTATATTCATTTGGTTTGTTATAAACAAAATAGTTAGTGTTTACATGATTTTTAAAGAAATTGATATGCCGGACACCTAGGGCCTTTTGACTCCAAGGGGAAAGATGGGAGAATATTTAGTATGGAATTCGGAATTCATTTAAGTTTTCGAAAATATGTATGAGAATTTTATTTCGAAATATTTCAAGCGCGTAATCGCACACAATATACACAAATGACTTTCGTTCCACATTTTTAAAACATCAAACACATGTACAATGTACATTTAACATAATATACATTATTGAGTCAAAGTATTTTAAATCAATCAATATGAAACTATGTACAAAGAAGAAACTATAGTTGCAACGTATAAACCAAAACAAACAAGATATTTTATATGTTTGTCCGGGACAATATTTATAATTTCATGTTGTATAGGAAACTGGGATATTTGTTCGTTGCCATGATACATTTCTTTTAAATAATGAAATATCGGATATGGTAAAGAGGCGTTTTCATGTTCTAGAATCATTTGGTGTTTAATATCGTGTATTTATAATCTTTATTGGTAGAAACGTTTCAACACATATAAAGCTGTTGTGTGTAGCATAACAATTGAATTCTCGCAGAAAATGCAGATTCGAGAGGGAGTTATATTAATAATAGTTCGACGTGGCGTGTTTGTCTTTTGTAATGTTAAAGATTTAAGAATTTTCAAATGCAAGTTCACCATTTTCAGATTTGTAAACATATAAAAAAGTTAATCGTTATGGTTTAAAAAAAGTGAATCAGAAGCTTCCTATAGGAACAATCGAAGTCAAAGAAAATACGGACGAAACTCTTGCAAACTGCGATCATATATATATACCGTTTTGTATAAAATCGCAGGAAAAAGTTTGGGCTATATCACGATACACGAGACAGTAAGGGGACGACTATTTTATATCCGATTGAAAAGGGGGGACAAGGAGGATTTTGAAAATGAATTATGATCCTTGTCTGGTAAAAGCTGAAAACAATTAACCCTTGCAGAAGATACTAGGATGAAAATATACTGTAACACAAAATCCAGTAAACGGTTGTGTCTAAAAGTGAAAATGAATTTTCGCGCGGTAAATCCAAAAAATACTCAAATTTATTTGTATCGTATTGCGTGTATAGGTTAAATACATGTATTAAATTAAATATTATGTAATGCGATGAAGTAGAAATTCTAGGTTGCACCACGAAATTCTACACGTAGGTGTTCCGCTATATCGCCTGCAGATATCTAACAAAAGATACGCATTTTTGAAATATTAAAATTACCACAGAACTATAATACTGTTAAATTATCCACCCCTGTTAATGACTTAATGACCACACAATATTTATCTTTCTGATAAACGATTTAAATAACATATTTGATTTATGAACACATTATCATATTTAAAACCTAATTCACACAATTATAATACATGTATATGTGGTTTTAGGCTATGCGTATATAATATTGACATGTGTACATGCATTGTGTGACTATGATTTCATTGAGATATTCCAATAAAAGTTTCTGCGTAAAATTTTGATCAATTTTGTAATGTCTTGATCAGATTGGCAAGAAAGATTATATAATACATAAATATCAATTAATCTTCCGCAAATGTATATAGTTCAGCTTAAAACAAACAGGCTAGACCCAGACAGTATATACCACCTTCGGTAGCCAAGGTTACGATCCTCGAGTGGTCTGGATCGTAATTTTTAGCTATCGAAGATGTACTAGTATATGTGGACTCAGAAAAACGGTTGACGAAACGTTGACAGTCAAATACTTGAAGTTTGTCAGTAGAATTTCGGACAATTGAGTTATTAGTTATGTCAGACTTGATCCTTTGTATAATAAAATCCTAAACATTACAACAAATACGATAAGTTAACCATTAATTTGTACACGCGGTCTTATTTGCAATTACAAGGTTGTTCACTCTACAATTCTGTACAGAACACGGATGACGTATTATTAAAAAGGTATGCATGCCACTTCACCACATATATAGAGAGAGAGAGACTAGTGTGTTTGCTGTTGGTTGTATTGCTTTCTACAGACACTTGTTGGTGGTTCATGCTATTCACTGGCACTGTAATGGCCTTTCTACAAGTCAGTGAAAATTGAAATAACTTTGTGTTTTTAATACCTCGCGCACACATATTTCGTCTTCAGTACGCATGAAATATTTGCTTCTAGGCGTTACAATCAATTAATCATTTTCTTTTTACCAATAACATTGTCCTAAGAACATTGACTTCTGTACTTTAACAATAGAATCGGTTTAAATTAAATGTTTTTTAATCTTTTTTCCAGGGACAGCACATGGGAACCGGAGAAAAATATCCTTGACCGGACGCTGATTCTTGATTATAATCAACGGTAAGTCACGAGAGCGTTTGGATATTGTTTTCTTCAACTTACAACCCAGTTCACCACACAGCCCTCTATTTTTCGCTCTTTTGGAGCGCTCTTTCATCTGGTATTAAATGTCAGATAAGCTGGTATTATCTAAGTACTTGTCACTTTCAATTAAATATATTATTGTTTCAATTTTTATCTGTAAAAAGTTCAACTATGTACAAGAAGGTGTAATATGATTCCCAACAATGTAAACACTACCTGACTACAGTTTTGTCATAGATGAAGATTTCACATTATGAATAAATAGCTGCGCCTTGAGTGCATGATACGCCCGTCACATTTTCATAGAATAAAGTTCAATTACTTTTCAATGTCATATTAGAAATTAATGAAAATAAAAAGGGAGCTTACATCAATAAATATTAACAATTCACCAAAGTTTCATGAGAATTGCTGAAAGCATTTTTGAGTAACTGTCCCAAAACTGGAAAATCCCCCTTTTTTAATAAATTTTAATCATTGATTTTATAGTCTGGACGGTGTGATTCAAATAGGATAGGAGGTGCTTAAGTCAATACAAAATAAGATTGGTGTTTGTGACTGCTTCTCAAAGCACAATTCATTAAAGAGTAACTGCAAAGTGTGGTCAGCTCAGAATTGGAATGTTGTTTCTCAGATGACTAAATGATAAACTAACAGTTACATTTGTCCTGAAATATTATTGATCATTATTAAGGGATGTGTGTGTGGAGTGGGAGGAGATTCTGCTAGAGCCTTAGTGAAATTTATTAAAAGAATAAATTGTGAATCTTTATTTATGGATTTCCAATTCATTAGTAAAATTTAAATGAAACTTTTAATTCTTCAACCCCCCTTTTTTGTTCTTTATTTTATTAACTTATATTGTGTGATACATGTAAAGTGCAAAATAACTTATAAGATGAACTTTGAAAATGTCAATTGTCATGCATTTTTGAATGTAAAATGTTATCTATTTAAAATCTTCTTATTTATTACAACTAGTTGAAATGTTTATACCAAACATCTATACTTTCTGTTGATTTCTTTTTTATCCTTACAAAAAGTCATGAAATTGTTTATTCTTTTGTCTATATTATACACCTGAAATTATATTTAATGTTCTGCACAAAAACAATGCCATTTATGTGTACACCAGTTTTATCACAAAGGATGCAGAAATTATCACTGTAGCTAGCAAGATATTTGAACCGACCCAACCTATGTAATGTTAATTTTGCTGATAAAATTACAAATTTGACAAATTACATTTAATGAATGTTGACAGCCACTTAGGTTTTATGTTGTTTTTATCTAAACAGTAGTTTTGTAAAACTTTTCAATTTGAGGGCTGTGTGTAGGACTGAACCGATTTGTTTGTCGATCGTAGAGAATTCCTCTGACGTGTATTCTAATAATCTTGTTTTATGTTTTTGTCGATTGACGTAATTCATAGTGAATGGCCTTCGGAATTAAACATTGGGATTCATTCATGGATGTTTTTGGATTATACGAGTTAATAATGTATATATATTGGGTTTTTTGCCTGATTGTGAGTTAACTGGTTACTTACTTTAAAAAGCGATGAAAAAGGTTAATCATATAGATTATAATTATTGACTACAAGCTCGGATAACAGTTTTTGACATACTATTAAAACCAAATTCTACAAAGCGTTAGTCGAAGAGAGAGATACAATTAAGACCTAACCGATAGAACAAGAAAAAATAATTTTAATTGGTACAAACTGGCGTATGATACCATCTGACAACAAGCAGAAAACAAAAAACTAAAGAATTGAGCGGACAAAATGTTTTAAAACAGATCGAGACAACAAATGATAGAATGGCACACATAATTCCAAAAGGCAACCTTTGTTTCTGCGTTAACCAAAGAACCTATATAATTGATGAATTTATTTCATTTTTTTGGGAGGGGGGGATGTCTTTGCATTTATTCATACGAAATAAATATTGCACAATAGGGAAAATATATAAGAAATGAAATCATGACTGAAATATGTTTATCTTATATTTCAAAGATGTAAATTGGTAAGCAAATAGTGCGAAAGGTAAATGATGTTATGCATAAACATGTCTATCCTAGGTATAACATAAAGGGGTAACACAATGAACGGTTAAAAACGAGAGAAGCGAATATCTTTGACAAATGTCGTCCAAGTCCAATCCAGTTGCCACAAATAAGTACAAACAACACATTATTGACGAACAAGGGCAAACAATAGACAGAACCAACCGTTTACAAGATTAAATTGTTTACTCTCAGAATAGACTGATAACCACGTGGCGACGTTAAATATTTTCGCTGGACCATTTTTTACTTCGATCTTTGCTAAAACTGACATTTCAATTACACATTGCAGCGATCGCTTAAGTAGATATATTGGAATCAACTGCATAATTTAGCGATACTTGTTTCTTTTGGTCGTGACTTCATTATATGTGTCATCTGTAAACACGAACATTAGTCATTCGTATTATTAATATGAGTAATTGAAAATTGAAATCGAATTTAAGGTTTTTGCCTTGATTATTCTATATTATGCAACACTTTGTTTATCTTTGTGATACGTGTACCACTTCGAGTCATGCATAAGCGAACTTTTGGGGGTAAGAAAGTCAATATAGTTGCCAAAATTAGGATAACGATGACGGAAAGATTATAAAAATTTGGGGAGGGGAGGGGGAACCTACGATCGAAATCACATGGAAAGCTTGATAACATAATGTAGATAACATTAAATAAATTTCGTGCGTCTGAATTGCTTTTCTAGGTTTACTTTAATCAAATACGCTCAAATCCCAAAATTTGAAAGCCTGAATTTATGTATTATAGATTTTTGACCAAATCGGACCGTTACTCGTTTATGTGTGAAGATATAAATTGTATGCATTTAAATGCAACAGACTTATAAACTACATGTAAAGGATATAACACACGTGTGTAACAAAATAATTTAGTCGTCACCTTTTGGTATACATGTTCATGATAAGGAAGTACGTTATAAAAGATCATATAAGATAAAGGGGTATTTAAAATCTGAGATACCGAAATTATTGGCCAATGTTTAACCTTTAAATTTTCAAATATATAAAATAGATATATGAAACCTTGTTGAAACTGAGAATGTGTAATTTTCCTGGTGTTTAAACTTCCCGTTTCCTTATAGACCATGTTGTATTGTCATCTAATTGATTGTTGATATTTGTGTAATTAATGCAATTCACTGACTACGATGAAATAAATAGATTATTTATAACATCGATTTGTATACAAATTTTAATGACATACACATACATTAAGTATACAGGTTTAATATGATAAAGGGGGAATCAGATCCATTTCCGACCTGTTAAAAATCGAAGTCAGTAATTTTTCAACTATATGAAAAGTAAAAATAATGTAAAAACTATAAAACCCTTTTTGTGTTTTGTAAATTTCCAGATCAGAAAACAGACGTTAAATATAACTGTTCAAATGTGACTCGCCCAAATATGTCGACGCCTCTTTAGTCATACATGCAACGCCTTAATTCTATATTTTAATATGTTCATTTTTTTTATAATATATGACTTGTAAAAGGTTAAAGAGTTTAAAGACATCTTTTTTTTTAATTTTAGGCAAACCAGAAGAAAGATTGGAAAACGCCGTAGAAGTGAGGTGAGGAACTATTTAATAATATGTAATTATATCTGACAGCGTCCCGTCCCCTCTCGCTTAGATAACAATCGTTGTGAGACTATCGCGCTATGGATATTCCATATAGTCACTTTTGGTGACTTGCGCTTTGGACATTCTACATGTAATATACTCATTGTGTGGGTGTTGCGATTTGGACATTCACGTATCACTCTTAGTGGCTGTTGCGCTTTGGACATTCTATAGATTATCTACCACCCTAACCCCATCCCAAAAAAGAATGATTTTCGGACGGCTTTTATTGGTCACCATATCGCTGTTGACAATGCAATTTTTTTCAAGTCGAGGACGTTTATATAAAAAAAAAATGAAAATCGTCAATGACAAGAAAATTAACAAAACTCTGCAGTGAAAACACTACGTATTTGTTTTGTAAAAACTTGTATGCGAGTCAGAACTATTTTAATAACTTTAATTTTACAGCCGTTGCGAGTCAAAATTAATAATAATTGCATTACACGTTGTGAGTAAGAATTACTAGAGTATTATTTGAGTAACTCGTATACACATTGCAAGTTATACAAATTTCTTGTCACGTACACATGCTTCGAGTAGAACTTTTAACACATCGCGAGTCGAAACTATTTGTCATATTTACACGTTGCGGTAATATTGTTTGAACCTCGTTTTAGCTGTCACTTAAACTGTACTTTCATATTAGCTCATCTTTATTTAGAAATATATCACACGCAATGCCTACTTTTATTGATTCTCTATTCTAATATGATTTATAAGTATATCGAGGTGAAACAAAAATACAGAAACAATCCTTAACTCGTGCAATACAATTAATCAAGTTCCATAAAAGGAATATAATGATGAAGAGACTCTGCCAGTGAGAAATACGTGATCAGCTGTTTTTGAAGGACGAACACTCCCATGTTTTGATGACCGTTTGTTAATTGTCGTCTGGTTGTGGAAACACATTATAGCAGATCACATGTTAAATAGGCACTTGGAATTGAATTTGACGAGATTTATTATTTGTCGACATTAAATCAAAAGTTGATGACCTATAATAACTGTAGACAATAATTATGCAGTACACACTCACTTGGATTCTTGTTTTGACGAATAAGACAATTATTAACTTATTTATACAAAAAATATGAAACGTTTATAGGGTTTGGACAAATACAACGATTAACTTAAAAGTAAAGTTGTTGATGTAAAGGCAGCTGTCATTTATCTCCTATTATAAGTGGGGGAGAGAGGAACCCCTCTCCCCAACACATAAACACCCCTCAAAAAAATGATTCAAGACTCTTGTTGAAAAATTGTTCCTTAAAGGAAATAAACTCATCATAGATACCAGGACTAAATTTTGTAAATACGCCAGACGCGCGTTTCGTCCAAAAAAGACTCATTAGTGACGCTCGAATCCAAACAGGCGACCAGAAAATCAACATTGAAAAAAAACTAGCCCTCCACAATAGGTAATTGTAAATGCACATGATGTTTCAATTACAGAGATAATTACAAGCGATAGCCTTTCAAAAAGTGCTATATTCGACTCTTAGCTGATGAAAATGGAAAGTGCTCTCGCTTTGTAGATTAATTCATTTACTAGAATCAGGCCCGTAGCCAGGAATTTCCAAGGAGGGGGGAGGTTCGTTGGACTCGTGAACTCGACTTTAACAGTCACAATTTGAACAAAACGTTGACTTTAACAGTGTTTATTAGATTTCAAGAGGGGGGGGGGGGGGGGGGCTACAGGTATGAGAATAGCTACGTGCATCAATCAACAAATTTTACCACACACGTGAGGTCACACGTTATGAAGTAGTATCGTTTAACGTTGTTGTTTACTCCAGAAGATTTGTCTAATTATAGATAAAAGTTACCTGTGTAAAATCTAATTGCTAAAAAAGAGACGACAAATCCGATACTCTACGGGATTGAAGGACATTTACTAGTACTAGGTTTGGATTGTTCTAACCAATCAATAAATTTTGATTATGCACGTCTCGTAATATCTTCCAATCAGGTAGCAAGAAAAATTCACGCCCTAAGTGTCCATCGTTCAATTCTTAATATCGACTCCTAGGAGTCGATAACAAATACAGACTCCTTCGATCAAGTTTGATATGTTTATTTATACGTTTTCTTTTTTTAAACAGGTAGAAAATTTCAAGCCGTCTGGATCACCAATCTACCCAGCATTCACAGATGACAAAAATAACAATCGTACCACAAAAAGTTCACACCATAAACGACATTTCTTATTCGATAAAAGCAATGAAAACGGAGAGCATGATGAAAACATCAAAAATGAACTTCAAGAAGATGTTTCTCCGGCGGAAAGCGATGCAGAAAAAATGGACCATGATCCGGAATATAAATTCTTCAATCATTTAAATCTGAGAAAGAACAAAGACTGTGATAGCGTACTGTTAAATTCCGACGATTGTTTTGATGAAAAGTCCAAATGTGATCAAAAGTGTTTTGATTGGCTAGCAACTCCGATTCGACCGCACGAGGATCAGAAATTAGACGCACGTGATACTGACATTGCAACGGAATTGAGTCAGAAAATGTCGTCTGCTGCTGACGATAATGATAGTGATCAGGAAACAGTTGAGTGGGTTGAAAGTGATTTAGAAATGGATATTGACAATGAAGATCAAAATAAGAAAGAAGATAATTTGAAAGGATTTCCAGAGGTCGTTGCTACGGATGTTACTTGCAACAGCCTCACTGTGACGTTTTTCGAAAGTCCGTCAAAAATGGGATTTTTCGAATCTGACGAATGAATAAAAACTGATGAAAATAATCGTTGAGAGTGAAAACTTAAGAATGTGATAATGCTGTCATTTAAAAATTTATCAGACCTTGTCGACAATCTATTATAAAAATCATGGCGGATTGCCGTCCATTGTACGCACTTTTACAACATAATAAAGTGCGTTTAATAGTGCTTACTTGTCTAACTGTTGTTTTAACAGGAAATTCTAAATAGTATGTCAATCCTTCTAAACAGGATTTGAATAAAGATTAAATATTTTATCTCGAGTACAGTTTTATTTTAAGGATATGACATGTATTCTTATCGTAAAAGTTATAATTGTTCTTTAAATCTTAACTTGAAACTTTTGATTTACAAACTTTGTGACCATAAATGTTAAATACAACGTTAAATCGTATAACATGTACTAAGTAACCGGTAATTTCAAATTGCCCGAGTAAATTCCCACTTTTGTATGTCTAGCTATTAACACTTTATGTTTAATACTGTCAGACTGTATAGCCGTAAAAAAGTCTGCTAAAATGATAAAGCTGTGCAGAACATAAAGAAATTAATGCTTGATCGTCCATTTTGTAAAATTCGGTAAAAATTCAGTAGCATGTGCAAATATAAATATAAACGAAAGGATACGTGGGGTATATGTCAAAGAGACGGCATCCAATTGCGACAATAACACCACAAAGAAAGACATTCGAATACTCTTTGATTGCGTTGTCCAGGGGAAGGCAATAAATCAACTTGAACGTATATATATGACTATCTAAGCAGCACTGTTTGAACTGTAGCAAGTCTACTGACGAGATGTCGTCCGTCTGGCATATACTAAAAAAGAAAACGCTATAAATTCCATGCGTCCGAATCTATTGTTGTTCTATATAGTCTGCTTTAAATACGCTCTTATAAGAAATCAGACTCTCTCCACGTTCAATGTACAAATTAAATAGTGTTTGAGTATTTTACAAATTATCACAAAAAAAGACTTCCTAGTGTAGCGTTTTCGTTTATTGCAATGATATGATTCCTGTTGTCGTAGAGTCAGTAGCAAATAAAAAAAAGTTTTGGGGATCCATATTTCGACAGGCTTTGCAGGATGTATAGATACAATGTACAATGTACGTTACAGAAGTTTCCGTTCTCGACTATGTTGTACGTGTGGACTATTGCCACTCTGTATAGATAAACAAAATATTCAAACACCAACTGATATGTTTAGTCGGTGCTGCAGTGTGTAGATTTGTTATCTTTATAAATATATGCATCATATCCAATGTTATATGAGGGTCACACGTTTCAACCCTTCGTTTCTTATACAGAATTAGATTACTTCCTCGTGTGGTTCGGACAGTTAAATAGGCCATTATCAGATCTTTTGATTTGTTTCGAAACTGATATGTGAAAACCGAAAGCGCAGGGTTTTTAATAAGAAACCATTTAAAAAACGAAATCTTAACTAAAACGTATTTGACGATTAGAAATACGCCCTTTGTCATAATCGCTAGCCACGGGTAACCATTCGAAGGGACGGGATCGTAACCCATTGGCCAGCGATGATGGACCTTAGTTTACTGAACTATAGTTTGGGTTCATCTTATGCAATTTCCTTGTATTATAGATGTCTAAAATCTTACGTACGCAAGACCTACAAATATATATGACGAGTGGGTTGAAATAATAAATATGAAATCGACATGAATAATTACTGTATGCATAAGTCTTATGATTGAATTCACAGTTCTGTGTCATAAATGAACACACCATAACATTTTTTTAGAAAGTCATTCAAACTAAACCATGATTATTTGTTGTACTTTTAATACAAACAGCTACTGTCTATCTAGAGATAATTGTGTAATTTATTGTAAGAAAATATCTGGTATTGAAATGAATCACGTTCACAGACGAAAACGATTTTACAAGGATAAATAAATAAAAATATCGTCTGATTGCTGAATGACTAAACTAACTGAGTTAATCATTAAGAATTAGAAACTGACTCACAGTTACATGAAGTCATTTATACTTCAAACGGTCTTCAATTACAGACTAATAATAGATTGTCAATAACTAATAAATCAACAGCTTCTGGATACGATATAAAATGTATATATGTATATATGTATGTGCAAAATATAAACAAATATATAAATGCCAAGGAATAATTGAACGCATTGTATCTGAATCATGCATGTAAATTACTAAATATATATGTGTTATATTTTGTATTGATTTTCAATTGTTTATCTAAGAAAATCATGATTTATATATAAGCAGATTTTAAAAGTACTTTGGATTGTGTAAGATTAATCACTGTAGGTTGATTTTCGTCCAGTAGCAAATATTTCACTCATATAGTATAGTTAGATTCTGCAAAGGGATCCGAAAAGATAAAGGGTGGCAAATGTGTTAAGCTAACATAAAATAGGATAAACTATATTGTTGGATAGGAACAGTTTGTTTGCCCTCCATCGGGTTACCTACAGACACCAAAGTTTTATGAAACGTGCAGCGAGTGTGGCTATCTAAATGAGGCATTTTATTAAACGTTCCAATCATTCTGCTCAGATGTGTCTGAGAACCCCACAAACAAACTGAGGCATCTTTGGCATTGGTTTTACTTATACTAATTTTGACTCCAACCTTTGCCTTTGGAGTGTGTCCATGTGAACATTTAAACATGATGATTCCTTTAGTAGCCGATTAAGTTCCCTAATCTTTATGATAGAACTTTTCACAGTCATGTTGTCTTCTAGGACGCCAATATAGTAGACTCGGCTGTTTTTTTTTGTACTGTTTTATTTTATGTCCTTCGACATACCTTTTTGAGATTAGAAAAAGTGGAAGTCGCGGTAAACCTTGAAATATGATAACTTGTCAGAATGCCCAAAGTCGGGAACCTTGTCTGTCTTTGTCTCATTGTTCACATCTGGGTGTTGACAAATATGTGGTATTCTCATCTATGTGGTAATCTTTCAAATATACAATTATGTCTTTGCTTATGGGAAATCCAACATGAAACATTGCATTAGTCACCAGAAGTTATACGTAATATGTAATACGTGAAAAGAATAAGTCATTAGTTTCATGCGTCTGCAGCGCTTTTCTTGGCGTTCCTTCATCATGCAGAAACGCTCAAAGTCGATTTTTAAAAGCTAATGATACGTAAGAACCGTAATAGTTGAAGAGCTATACAAATAAAAAAAGACATAAAAAAATGACTAATCAATGTCTCTGCCTCACCATTGCCTTTTCGAAACTATAGTTATTATACTAGGTTTAAACATAAAATGACAGTGTATTACAAGCTGGTCTTATTCATTCCTATGGGTTAGTCGAGAGCTTAATTATTACGTGTAAAATGCAGGACTGAGGTCCAATTTTGGAGACAAATAATTATACAGTATCCAGTGCCATGCATTCATTAAACTCTGCCTCCTTAAAATTGACTCAAATTAAAATAGAATGTTGAATATACTTTGCATATTTATCATTTAGTTGACTCATTAGTTTACAAATATTTATTAATAGTGGATCGGGAAACAAGATATTACAACTTAGATTACTTTTTGCTAGTGCGAGTGCTGCCTTGTAGCAGCATTAACCTGCTCTTTTTCGAAATCTACATGGGTATCTTTTACTTGCAAGAGCTATTACTCTCTTTTAAAACGGGCCAGCCATTTATCGTCCCTTTCCGACGGACTATTATTGTTTTCTCAAGACCATACTCGCAAATGGTATCGAGGGAGAGCCCCACATTCAGTCTGAAATTTTCTCCGCGAAACTTATTTTAATGTTTTGATTCAAACTTACATTGGCGATAACTATACGTACTCATATTATATGAGGCGTGCCTGAAGCTAATACATATATCACATATGTATAGCTATATACGATTGTAAGCTGATTTAATGTACTTTAAAAATGTATAAAAGATATATAAAAAAATGTATCCAACATTTGTCGCTTATTGTTTTTTGTCAAATGTCCAGTGGCAAACGTTTACTTCAATTTAGTATATCAATATTGATATAAAAATAAGATGTATGGAATGATTTCCTAAGAGAGTCAGACAATTATTCAAAAGTTATTATATTATATACTTAAAACTGTATCGGTTTAAATGATCAGCAATGTTGAGAGCCGATCGACGTTCAAATATAAACGAAATGCAAGTTCAACACAACTATATTCAACAGTTGCGATCGTTCTGTCATTGTATATATTACTAGTAATTATAAAAGTACAAGAACGCACTGCTATACCTTTCTACATGTCCAGAGTTTTGAAGGTTACTGTACTACTATTTTAGAAAGTACCTACACATTTGCAAAAAGTTCTCATGACGATGGCAAACTTATTTTGAAACAGCTACCTAATTAGGCATGTTTTGTCATGGTTGATATATTGTTGCTTGCTTACTGTCAGTGGGCAAATATTTCATGCATACTCCGGTACGATAACAAATTATTAAACAATTACAAAATAGAGGCATGCAGGTCTGCCACGTAGGGCAAATGTTTTAAACTGCCACTGGAAAATTATGTGTTGGGTAGACAGAAATTCAGAATAGCTTCAGAAGGGTGCTGCAAGGGTTTATAAGGTTAAAATCTAGCATGGCACCCATGCATCGGACACGAGCCATCAGATTTATCGTCCAGAAGTAGATCAATTTGTTTTACATATAAATGAGGCCGTTAGTTTTCTCGTTTGCATTGTTTTACATTGTTATTTCTGGGCCTTTTACAGCTGACTATGTGGTATGGGCTTTTCTCATTGTTGAAGGCCGTACGGTGACCTATAGTTAATTTCTGTGTCATTTTGGTCTCTTGTGGAGAGTTGTCTCATTGGCAATCATACCACATCTTCTTTTTTATAATATATACATATTGTTACATCCCGAACAGACATGCAAACAGTGTAGCAAACCGACGAATCACTTGAGCCAGGATTTTACTACTAGAGTTGGAGAATTCCAGGGATTGTTTATAAATATATGTACATACATGTATAATATAATGATATACATATACATGTTTCTGTTTGTTTGGTTTTTTTTTTCTTTTATTGTATTGTCCTTTACCCAAAACCTCATTTATTCATAATCATACCAATCATAGTTTAACTTTAATTTCATATTTTTTTTAAACTGCCAGCTCATATTTTGATAATACTTGTAAATTAGTAATTCGATGACCGTAACAATCGATAATAAGATTAATATTAAATGATACATAATACAGCGAATCACGTGATATTAATCTACATGTATCTTGTGTAGGCATGATGAATTAGTGGTACAATTAAATAATACGAATTAGGAAAGTGCAAGTCCATATTAGGCAGTTTACAAAAAAAAAATTATTAAACACCTGTTATATTTCCCATTTTGTTAATTGAAAATTTCTTATTATATCGTGATGCAGGAACTTTCTATACTAAGTATCTAGTATATAAAGTTAATGCTGGATGTTATAGATATATCAAAAAATTTTCAATTTAAAAAATAGGAAATATAACAAACCCTTTAAATTGCATACCTTTAATTGTGTGGTGGTTTCTACTTCTAGATAAAACTCCATTTTAATTAATTTTAGAATGTATTAATAATCTTCATAAATGATAACGTACATTAAATGTTGGTTGTACACAATTACAATTTAGTGGAAAGTAGCAACTACATTGGTAATAAAAAGTTTTACACAATCAATTGTACGACATGGATACTTGAGTCGACCTAAACATTATATTCACCCAACTTTATGCAAGTTATAAATGTTAAAGAATTAAACAAAGAAAAGAGGAAAAAAAATCAATTTAAAAAAAGGTTAAGTTAAACATATTGTGACCTGTACCAACTCAGGAGATCGTTTTATATTTGTTTTGTGTATATGTGTTGCCATTGGATATTAAGGAACTTTTTGTTTTGAATTTTCCTTGGAGTTCTGTATATTTGTTATTTAACATTTACGTCACTTCTTTAGTGTGCTCAAAATTGTTGATCTTATAAATAATTTCCATGTCTGGTACTATCCTTGTGACCTTTTTGAACGTGACATATGATATTACAACAATGGGTATATTGTTGAGGACGCGGTATCACCGTGTATCATCGTACAGCGGATATAGGTACTAACCAAGCGGGCGTGAGCGATTTTGATCTTACACGGTAACGAAAATCTGTGTTTTGTTCATATAATATCAATGTGTACTTCAATCTAAACATACCTGCTGTTTAAATGATTTGGTCGTAGATTGATGATTACAGATGTGTCATTATTTTACCAAAACAAGAACGATTACTAAAAACATGTGCAAATACTTGCCAAAGAAGTTGGCCCTCGTCTCATCCGATATAATTGTATATCCATTGCAACTCTTTTTCTGATAGAAGGCTACTATGTGTGTGTAATAAGTATAGCTGTTTCAATAATTGGCATTGAAATCTTTCAAACATATGTTATTTTTCGATATTTTATCCCGAAAGAAGCGTTGTGTACGGTATTTAGCTGACTACATAAATCCTTATGTACGGTGCATAGTTAAGTTGTTGTACACCGTACACAAAAACTTTATTTTCATACTCGTTTATTACCCCAAAAATTTCAAGGAATGAGTAATCACAGGTAGGTTTATGATTGGTAACTATTACTTTTGCCCTGTATTAGTTTTTTTTTCAGATAAAACATATAAATGTCTCAACAACTGTATCGAAATTGAAAGCCGGTGTTGACATTCACAACTATTTGCGCATGTACAAGTTAATTGTTCTTATTAGAATATCAAAGTTGTTTTATGAATAGGAAAAATCGATGCGAAAATTATTTGGAAGCAGGAATTTCAAATGTTGAGAAATGTACATTGAATATTTATAAAGCAAAACAAAGATTTTCGTTACTGTGTAAGGTCAAAATCGATAATGCCCGCTTGGTTAGTACCTATATCCGCTGTACTGATGATACACGGTGGGTATAGTGCCCTCCGTGTGTCTTTTTGTGAAACTGTCTCGTAGATTCGAACACCATGTAATTAACATTAAAAAGACTTTTATCTAAATTTGTATTTTTAGTACCATGAGGTCAAAACTATTCTACAATATGATTAATAAGAAAGATCTGCCGCTTTTGTGTTCAACGTCCAACAACAAATCGTTCATGTATATTCAGGACAATACAGAAAAGGTTAAACCGCATATATAACACTTGGTTTTCCATGTAGTAATAACGTTTACTCAATGTGAACAAATTTTTCAAAACAGATAATACTAATAATTAAAAACCAATTGTTCAGAGAACAATTGAAGGTCTTTCCATGAAAACAATGTATTTTGATATGAAAAGTTGTGAAACTAAGTTTAAAATGTCATTTCAATCGTCAAATGATAGCTTCTAGTAAGCTGATTCCAAAAATATATTGTTTCCATACATTTTTTTTTTAATAAGGGAGATAATTTGTTACTTCCGGTTTGAAAAATGTTACTTCCGATTTTATTTGAATATTTACTTGACACTGATTCCAAAAATATCTGGTTCTATATACTTTTATATTAATAAAGTACAAAAAATAGCTACTTCCGGTTTACAAAAAGTCACTTCCGGTTGTTTTTTTCAAGGTTAAATGGTTTGATACCTTTTTCTAAAAGTTGTATATCTTTATCATGTATACATATAGAATAAAAGCAAAGGTCAAAATCTAGAACGTCAAATTAAGCTATGACCTTGAGATCAATTTCAAGGTCATAAACCAAGGACCTCAAATCAAAAGACCATAGGCCTTAATCATATTTAGTTAATGAGTTATATCACCAAACGCGTATTTTTAAAAACAAGAGGGGAGAAAACTCCCTTTTACATTCAACGTACGCTTGCAATCAAAATTTACATCTTACGACATGTCGCAACTAACAATTTAGTAAAAATAATTTGTTGATATCTTATACAGTCTTTGGATATAAGTGAAAATAAGCCAAATTCAAATATTAGAATATGACCTTGACCTTTGACCTTGACCTAATTTTCATTTTTTGGGACCAAGGACCTCAAATCAAAAGATCCTAGGTCTCTATCACTTATGGTTTATAAGATAGAAATTCATATCACTTATATATATCAGATGCATAAGGGGAAATAACTCTCATATGGAGCGGTCATATTGCTTCGGTCAAAATAGGACAAATCATGCGAAGGATATAACGAGCAATGTTGTAAAATAAATTTGTCATAATCTTTAACGGTTGCGAAGGAGATGCGATAACAAGGAAAACAGTGTTTGGGGAGATAACTCCTACAAAGAAAAGTATTCGTTTACGCAGGGTAAATTTCAAAAGCGCATAAACTGTTCGATATCATATACAAAATATCTAAGCGACATATTGCGAAACAAATGTTTATCGCAAGAACAAAATTAGGCGGAAGAAAAAAAAAATAATCAGAAGAAAAACAATAGGTCTTTCCACAGAAAAGTGGAAAGACCTAATAATAATAAATTATTTTATTAAGGTGCCACGTATTGATTAACAGCTGAACAATATACAATTAAACAATATGCAATATTTAAAATAATCAACACCCAGCCAAACACATTGACTTATGAGACACATATTAACAAGATTATTCCGATAGGACAGGTCTTTAGTATCAATGAAAAAGCTAGAAAAAACTTCAGCGTTTTGGTCAATTAAACATTTTATAAACAGTAGATGTACATAAAATTAACACGTTAAACATGTTTTAGCTATTTCATGTGTGGAAGTTGAAAGGGCGTTGTCGCATCATTGTAAGCGAAGCGTGGATACAGGATAGATTGAACTTGCACTTAAATACAAAAATGTAATCAGTTCGATGCCTTGTTTGTTTTCGTTAACAGATAAAATCATTTCAGAAAATAGTAAGATTTGTTGAAAAAAGGAACCTTGTTTGTCTGTAATGGGGAATGTGTCAAAGAGACTTATGCCACCAATGGGTCTTCAACGAGAATATCCCATACTCCGGTATGTAGGAATGTGGTAACGTCAATTCTCGTCTATGGACGTACAACCCACGCTATGGAGGAACATCTATTCGGATTTGGGGATTTATAAATACTCGGCTACAACCGCCCTACAAAGTAATATTAAAGTCAAACTCACGAACTCGCGAAGGGTGATTGTCGCGTTTCTAAACTTTTTCAAAACTGTACTAGGATTCATAATGTGAGCTTTAATTGCAAAACTGGATTTTTACCTTTATACAAGATACTATTCTTTCCAACGAGTCTGACTTTCTAACCATCAACCGGTTTGGCCCATTTTGCATAACGTCTTGTACTTGTTGTACTGTTGGTTTGGGTTTGCAGTCGTCACGAATAAGAATGATATATCTGTCTGAACTTTTTTAATGGTTTATTTTAGTTTATAAAAAAAATGTTTTTCTGTTACAAATCATGGTGTATTGTTTTATGTAAACATGTTATGCTGCCCATCAAGGGCCCTTGATTGGAATGATAAATATTCTTATTCTTATTCTTATTACAGAGGATGACCTTGAGGTCACTCCGATGTATTGTTATCGCTTAAATTTCCGTCATTCATAAATTCTAGTCAAATTAGTTTTGGGTTTTCAACACCAGTGAAAAAAGTGCATTTTCATACCTGCGATTTCTGTTCTCAGGTTGTACGATGTTTCAACAAAATATGGAATCATTTCAGTTGTTGATTTAGTGGTGAAAATTTGACTGAATTATATCTTAATAAATACGATTTTATGTGTTTAATTGGTGTTTCAGAAAGAGGTCAGGTGCTCTTGTTCATTCATAAATTTATCGTAAAATCAAAATCACTACACAGGTTATACGTGTATTGTAAATGACCACCTGTAATCTAAAAATAGCGGTCTCACTAATAACGACAAGAAGAACTTTTAGCGACAAGAAGCGTCAAGAACGGACAAGAAGAATAAATTAAGCGACAAGAATAAAATTGAGAATGGAAATGGGAAATGTGTCAAAGAGACAACAACCCGACCAAATAAAAAACAACAGCAGAAGGTCACCAACAGGTCTTCAATGTAGCGAGAATTTCCCGCACCCGGAGGCGTCCTTCAGCTGGCCCCTAAACAAATATATACTAGTCCAGTGATAATGAACGCCATACTAATTTCCAAATTGTACACAAGAAACTAAAATTAAAATAATACAAGACTAACAAAGGCCAGAGGCTCCTGACTTGGGACAGGCGCAAAAATGCGGCGGGGTTAAACATGTTTGTGAGATATCAACCCTCCCCCTATACCTCTAACCAATGTAGAAAAGTAAACGCATAACAATACGCACATTAAAATTCAGTTCAAGAGAAGTCCGAGTCTGATGTCAGAAGATGTAACCAAAGAAAATAAACAAAATGACAATAATACATAAATAACAACAGAATACTAGCAGTTAACTGACATGCCAGAAGACTATTTAGCGACATGAAAACTTCTCGTACCGCATGAGGATGACACATATCAAATGAACAATTATGTGTGGGACTTAGTTTTAAGAAATGATGTCAACACTATGAAAATATTTTTAGTAAGCTGAAATATATATTTATTTTTTACATGTTTATGTCTTGTAAGTTATTTTATTTCTGTCCCATTTTTCAACATTAGTGTCTCGAAAGGTGAAATGTTAACTGAATGGTTAATTTAAATTAATTATGAAAATTGTTAAAATTAAATAAATAAAAGTAATTATTGCCCAGTTACAAACACTACCAGGGGATAATCCATAATAACCCCCAACTTTAGCCTGGTAAACTTGTTGTCTCCTTGTGAAATATAAAACATATTAAAAATGATTTCCTGCTTAAGTCTTTTATTGATATAAAGTCAAAACCTTCTTGCTTTTCACTAGACAACCATGTCCTGTCAGGTTTAATTCTTATATATGTAGATGAAAAATAAAAGTGTCCCAAAACATTAACATGGCAGCAATTGCTTTTACAGCCTTTAAGGCTTTGATTTTTTTTACAGAAGAGTGTCCACCATGCACTTGCACTGCACTATAATAATAGTAGAATAGAATTAACATATATACAAATAGATGAAAATGATATTTATCGGTCGTCCAACTGTCTATATCAATCTGCTCAGCTCTTAATAAAACTCCATATCACGGCTTTGTGACGTCAAATACGTTGACCTGGCCTTAATAACTTTGACCCGGACATATCAGCGACGTCATAGTGTTTGAACCGACGTTGATAAGTTTGACCCGAACTTATCAAGTCAACTTCCGGTTGCTGGTGAAACTAAGACAATACTTCCAAAAGACGCAAATGCAGCCCGATAAATCGATTATCAGGTTATCGGCATATCAATATTGTAAAATATCAGCTACTCGACATAATATGAAGGCTTTTTGATCTCGTTCGCTGCGCTTAACCGACAAAAAGCTTAATATTATGTCTCGCAGCTGATATTTTACGATATCAACATGCAGACAACCTGATAATCGGTACATACATGCAATCGTAATATTAATAATATATATAACAACAAACCAGTGTATTCTCTACGACTATTATTATACAAGTATAATAGTCCAAGGTATACTGATTTCTTGCACTACAATATAATAGTTATTACAGTGATGTTGAATTTCCTGTCATTTATTCATCATCCAAGCACGAACTTGTATCAGAAAAAAATATCTCTGTAAATTAACCCAAGTTTCAGGTATAGAGATGTGATCTGTTTCTGTGACATGTGCTTTTGTCCATCCACAAGAACCTGCGGTCATCCGATGTTCAGTACTTCAGTACTTTGATTCTATATTTTGCCACGAGAAGTCAAGGCATGCAATCAACAATTAACCAAAGTCGTCGATCCTCATATGCACATATTATACATTTATAATTGGTCTAGCGTTAGTCTATATAGTCGAAAAAGACAACACGTCCGGATATTGCGGACATTATTCAGCACACGTCGTCATAACACTCACTAGATTGACTAGAAGTTCTGACACAGTTGGAAATTCTATATTTCTTCATACCTGATGTCAATAAAATAAAATGATGTTAACCATCTCTTAAAAACAACTTAATTACATAGATCTAACAGTTGTTACTAATGTTTGTTTGAAATTGATCCGATCTTTCATTTAAGTCATCTAGCATTAAATTTACAAAGATCTATTATATTATGTCATGAATTTCGATTTAAAATACTTGTGATTATATGGTTCATGATTGTTTTTGTTTACTTTAATATGAAAATGACGTTACTTTATTGAAAAACAAGTTGCTTTGGATACCAAAGTAAACAAACATTCGAACAAACTAACAAACAAGCAAACAAATGTCACTGACTAAATGTTCGCAGTTACATATTAATGTCAGTACAAATGTACTCACAGTTACAAACAGTCATGTATAAAATAAATTTAAAAACAACAAATTAATGATTTGTCGTCATCTTTGGACTTGTATATGTTATAAGCTATTTAGCATACTTGATCTTACTCTTATCAATCAAAAAGGAAAAGATGAAAAGAAAGTCAACCATCAGTCACTTTTTTAAATAATCTATTTTTAAAACTGCATGCGGTCATTAACTTCATTGTGGTTTATGAGATATGAAATTGATATGTGTGTTTTTTTTTACCTTGGAGTTGATATTCGTTATGAAAAATACACTGATGATTTCTTTTACCACACAGTTCGTAGGTTAGCAGGTGCACGTGAAAGCACTATGCTTTCTGTAATTCTCTAGTTCGCTGGTATGACGGGCCTTTCCTGACACGAGGCGGTTCGTTTTTGGTATAAATGTATAAATAATCCGTCACTTGCATTCAAAATAGAAAGATGACCCTTATTCAGGGACGTCAACTCTCAAATCCTTAACTATATAACAAAGTGAACATGTAACTATTGGTCACCGTATTAATGTATTACAAATTACCAACACCCATAATGTATAACTAAAATGTAGCTAGAAAAAAAGGGACCAAAGATGGCTTCAGTTGAAAAATTCATAAGAGAAAATCAACTCTTAGGACTTATATAGGCTGAAAAAATGAAGGAAATTAATGTATAGCAAATTAAATAGCAACCACTGAAATAAGGATTCGTTGTTGTTTTCATTCTTCTTCCAGCTGGTAAGGAACCGGATTCAAAACTGAATGTGATTGCGGAGTGTCGGGCAACACAGAAAGTTCTCTATTGGCGTTTTGATTATAAACGTCGCGTCTTGTTGAAGTCTTTTGGTTTTATATAGTGCTTTATATACTGTTGTTTACCTCACCGGTTTTCGTATTTTGCAATGATTTTGTCAACTCCTCTGACGTATACATTTTGATCTCTTATTTGATATCTTGTTCGGCCTCTTTTTTCAGCAGTAATAGTAAACATTTCATGTACTAGTACATATAAGTATAACATGAAAAACACGACTATTTGACATTGTGGCAACTAAAACGGTAAACAACGAACAAGTAAACAACTCAATTATAGAGATATGTCAGTGAAATTCAAGAATGTCATTTTAATTCTCTTTGTTTATAAACGTCACAAGGAGAAACAATTGAAATACTTATTTTAAGTTCAAATGCATTTAAACATGTATGTAACCAAGTGGGAACAAGAAAACGAAGACAAAACTACCAAAAAAAGGTTATTCGTAAACGTCAATGTATATGCATGAAATATTTGCCGCTGGGAGTTAAAAATAATTACTGATAATACAAAACAGCCTCATATATCGATAATATCAATACAAAACATATATATATACTTCAAATAAATATTAATTACTATTATAAATAAAAACACTAATGTTATTAAATTATTACATGGTTACGTATCCGGTAAGGACGTAATTTACAAGCTTAATGTAATAGCTCATAACAACAATGTTATGTTGTTACAAAATAACAATTACCAACAGCTTTTACAATAAATATCGGTAACCCAGTGCGAGTTTATCCATTTAATTTGTATTGATTTCCTGTTTTTCAGTTCAAGGATAAGGGCAAGGTCGTTGATGTTTACAAACATTCAATGTTTATATATCTTGGAAGTTCGAAAGTGCAGAGTTAAAATATAAAGAAATAAGAATTATAAATACCGCACCGGAAGAAAAGGAAAAGATGAAATGAAATTTTAAGAATGAAATAGCAAAATATACAGTAATAATAAATGTGTATTTTAGAAAATCAAAAGAAATACGATCAGTAGTTTTTACGTATGATACATGTACCATATTCTGTCCGCAGTATTTTTGATAACTGAAAATCTATCAAATTATGATGCTTGAGCCTCCTTGATGTATTTTTTTACATTCTGCTTCATGACATTTTATGTTTTGATCACCACCAAATCCTTCTGTTCAAATTCTAATTAATATCAGTAGTGTTTGGTTAGGAATTAAGAGTTAGACCGAATAACGGTCAATTTGTGTTATGTAAGTCTTCATAGAAAAGTTATTTTAAAATTAAAACAACACTTTGTATGTGTCCGAACAGCTTTTCAGTGATTTAATGTACAACAACAACAACAAGAACAACAACAACAACAACAACAACAACAACAACAACAACAACAACAACAACAACACTGTAACTGTATTCAGGAACGCTCAAAGCCGAATACTTTAAACAATAAGAATAGTTTGAAGAGCAATATGAACAAAAAGGACTTAAAAATATATGTAAAGGAAAAATCTATCAATTTCGGCGTTTTGCATTTGCGCCAATCTGCATTTCATTTGCGCCGATTTTTTCTTTCATTTGCGCCAATTTTTTTTTTCATTTGCGCCGATTTTTTTACAGGTAAATTACAGGTAATTACAGGTGAATAGATATAATAAGATGTGTTATGAGTCTTCATCCTAGTCGTTAAAGGCGCACTAGATACATCTTCAGACTTTTTCCTTGGCCGTACCCGTAGTTCTTAAGCCTCGGTCTTTCGATCAACAGCACATGAGTATGTTCTTTCTGTGTTTTGACAATAGTCTTCACATCAGAATCCGTTGTGTCTCTGGCTTTACACGATTTGGTGGTACATCGGTAAGATATGTTATTTTTCAGGACACTCGCCTTCCGATATGTATGGCCGTCGATGATAAAAAAAAAGAAAAGAATTGACTCCTCGGCCCGTTTAAGTGAACAATATGTCCATCGTGTTACAACGAAATTCCAGAACAATATGAATCAAAATAAACTTTAAAATGGTTTACTTTTATTAATAGTTACTTGGATGTAGAATTAACTCATTGGCACTCCTACCACATCATACTATATCTATTTAACATAAGTGAACAACGTTGATAACCAGATTAACCAATATACCATCAAATTATAGTTCATGTAAAAGCATTAAATTTTACCTGTAAAACCAATTAGGAGAAATTATAAAATCGGCGCAAATGAAAAAATGAAATCGGCGCAAATGAAAGAATGAAAATTTTCAAAATCGGCGCAAATGTCATACGCCCATCAATTTTACCCGAGTTTGCTATAAATGATGTCTGGACCGATGGACTGATGATACACCTGCAGCGGTATCTAACCAGCGCTGTAACAATTTTAAAAACATCGCAGAATAAATTACATATGTTTAAAACGCTTTCCTGGCCTTTCCTTCATCGGGTACGATCAAAGAGGAATACAAAAGTATATTTATAAACAAACATTTTGTTTTTAAACTTATCCCATGGCTTTATGCAAAATCTGGAAATAATTTCTGAATTTTTGTTCAAGTATTTAAATCAAAGAGCTGATAGCTCTGAAGTGGAAGAAGGTGAATAAAAGGTAACTTGAATTACCATAAAAGCAGCCCCACTAACCCAGGCTGCTTTGTTCCATTATCGTTATAATGTATTTTTTTTCTTCAAACAAGAAAAGGTCATAAGTACATGGATTTCCCATCCGTACAATCATTTTCTATGTTCAGTTGACTATGAAAATTAGGTAAAATCTTTAATTTGGCAGTAAAATTAAGAAGATCATATCATAAGGAACACATGTGTACTAAGTTTCAAGTTGATTGGATTCTAACTTCATCAAAAACTACCTCGACCCTAAACTTTATAACCAGAAGCAGGACGGACGGACAGACTAGAAAACATATTGCCCACAAATGGAGCTTAAAAAAGTAAGGCTCGTTACATACCCGCCAACTTTTGAAAGTTCCCAATTCCCATATGGGTTTTTCCTGCACAAATTTTTTTTTAAAGGTTACAATTTTTAGCGATGTATTTTGCACGATCTTGATTGTCTAGAAAAAGTGTCATATTTGTATGATTAACTTACATGCCTTTTTCTTAAGTCTGTTTGCATGATTCTAGTTTTAATTCGGTAGAAAAAATATACATGAAGCTAGCAGACCAGGGTTTATTTTCCAGAGTAAGAATATTAGATGCTTGTTGAAATTTCCAATTTTAAATTATGCACAAAGATGGACCTTTAACAGGTTGGGAACAACACTCCAAATGAGATTAACCTAACTGGAAGATCAGTATAACCCACTGTAAAAAATGAGCACCAAAAAAGTCATTTATATTCATATTATTTGATGAAACTTTACCCCAAGAACTATGCATCTATAAAGTACTGAATAGTCAAAACATGTCAAAAGAATTTTCTGTTGTTTCTAAACTTATATCTTTTTTAATAATTTGACCCCTCATTTAGAAAAGTTGTTCCAAATATGAATTTTTCCACTTTTGAGTTTAATAAAAATCTTCAAAATGTACTTTATTTTTTTTCAACAGTAAAATGACCCCTTGTTTTAGGGACAGTCCCTCATTTAAGGGACACCACTCATAATTGGGGTGGGGGTGGGGTGGGGGGTCCCAACCTAAATACAAAAATAAAATATGTTACAACCAGTATTATGTCAATAAATTGTCAATAAATTAGTGAAAAAATACTATTTACTATCGTTATCATGTTTTTGGTAGTACAGTAGACTCCGGTCAATGGGATACCCAGATTGTCAGCTAAAAATATCTGAGTACCCGATATATTCAATAAGACGATGAATGTATATTCATTAAATATTCTACAATAATGAGTAGATCTATTGCTTAATATGTGAAAGGGCTGGAGGATTGATGGAGTGATTTTTATCAATAACATCACCACGATGTTTGTGAAATAAAATTATCAGCTGATTATGTAGCTAATGAATAAATTTGTTTCCACTTGCTGTTTTTAAATCCTATATTTATTAAAATCAATTAAATGTCCTGAAGTATTTATGTAAATTATTATCTTCCATCCATAGTTTGTCTTTACTTGTTTAGTAAACAAATTATTAACATTTTCACACAGGTAAACTAATTTGGCTATAAATAGATTAAAGCATGTCTGTGTAGAATCTCTTATCAAAAATCGTAATTGTTATAATTTTATTTCTTTAAATAATCAAATTTAAATTTATGAAAATATTCATGATTGATAAAATAGTATTGCTTGAAGTTTACGCTTTCAGAGACTATTTATGTTTAGGTCATGGTTCTTCACATAGTTGTAAACAAACCAATATGGCCGACACACGTGATTACCTTTGCACATGTGAAAAAAATATTTCTGACAAAAGTCAGATTTCTCTTGTCAAAAGGAATTTATATTTACATTGCAATACATTCTTCAGAAGGAGGTACATTGAGTTTCAATTATATTTCTTTTTCTATGAGCTTAGATTTTAATCACATTCTCCAAACAGCAACGTATTGCTCTTGTCAACTGAGTCTTGAATAATTTTATAAATTGATTCAAACCATTTGGAGTCGAAGGGCATCTAATTCACATGACAAAGGAAAACAATGAATTAAGACAACAATTTAATAAGAAATATATCCTTTTTATTTACAAAAATACAAAATCTTCTTGTCTGCAGGATTGCAAATTCGTAACTTCAAGGGCGAACTTGTAAACAGGGCGAGTTGTCCCGATACCAAATTCACGCATGCGTAATACAAATATCTACAGTTAAAACATCCTGTGACAAGTAAACAAATAACGTTCATGTGGATGAGATGAAATCTGATAATTTACATAAATAAAAGGGTCATATTTACGATAGTGATTGTTTTTCAATCCTAATTTACAAATTAAATGATTCAGATGCCTAATCATGTGTAAAAATCGGTGTCAGGAATCTTAAGTTGTTATGAAATTGTAATACACGAAACGAATGCGGCATACGGAGGCTCAATGCCAAAGGTCAGCCCCTTAAGTCTTCAGAAAACTTGACGTCTTCTTCCACTAAAAATTGTCCCTTTAGTTTATAGATGTTAAAGTAAATAAAAGGTTAATCGAGTGTATGATTTGACCGTGACAGCAGCTGGTCAGGTGTTCTATTCATAATTCTAAACAACATGATTTAAATATGAATGGAGATGATCTTGGTCAAGGATCTTTCTGGAGTATGCAAGTGAATGGTACAATCTGTTACTGACAATTGAATGAATGATATAGCGGTAATGAATGAGGGACGGAAGGAGGGGAAGTCTAGATCCCAGAGTCCCGAATTCCTGCGAAAATATAGGCTCAATTCCGCAAGAGGCCTAATTACTTGGTCCTTCCGCCGTTCATAAATTATACCTCCATCTCGTATCGTCTGCTTAAAACTCATCAGTGACGCACACAACTCAAAATTGTTAGAAAGCCAAATAAGTATAAAGTTGAAGAGCATCGAGGACTGAAACTTCAAAATATTTCAAAATACCAAATATACGGCTAGGTAATCTATGCCTGGGATAAAAACAATCTTTAGCATTTCGAATAATTCATACTTTTGCCTGCAGTTAATTACTGTTAAATTATTTTACTAAGGATGTACTTAGGTTAAATAACAAAATCTAGAATTTAAAATTGATATCATAAGTCAAAAGTATCAAAACAGATTTAAAATAGTTTGCCCCATAGCAACCATATTTCATTCTAAATAAAACATCAATAGGAAAGGTTTAAGCAGATTCTATTTTTATTTCTTTCGATTTGATACTTTTAGCTTCTTTGTTCCTTAACTATTGCTCTTGTGACTTAAAGCATCAATTTGAAAATTCTAGATTTTGTTATTTGCCTAAGAATATCCAAAGTTGCAACTTCCAGATAAATCATATTCTCAAAGACTAAAGTATCAATCAGTACACATTAAACGGGTTTAGCGTAAAGACGTCATGAAGAGTTTGAGATTTATAACGCTGGTGTTACTCTTGCTACTTAAAAGTATTGGATTTGAGGCTGTCGATCCTTTTTTGTTATTTTATTTTATTATTTTCTCAATTAAAACAAAGTAAATTGAACCAATTTTAAGAGAACAACTGCATAATTATAAAAACTCAGTAATTTCTGCCACATTTCAATTGCATGTCTGTTTGCATCATCAGCATATAGACACCCCTTTCTTATATAGTTTTCAGTATTTATGACTACTATCTTTTTTCAATTTAGTCTTCTACAATTTCTATAATCTATATGTTAAAAGAACAGAAGAAACTGTTATAAGGCAGCAACCATTTGATTTTCTGGGGGGGGGGGGGGGGGGGGGGGGGGGGGGCGCTATGTTTTTTTTTTGGAAAAAAAAGTTTGTTTCCAGTTTTTGGAGAAAAAAATAATTTGTTTTTTGATTCTGAGAAAAAAATTGTTTGTTTCATCCTCCGCTGCCACTATATGTAATGCTAAAATTGAAAGAAAAGATATATGTAAATCTGTGATGTTGTTGGCAATTAATCAAACCACAATTTCAAAAGAAAAGTGTACTTTTATGTTCTATCGAGCAGCAAAAACCACAAAATGTACTTATGGGATCCGTCATTGTAAGTTAATAGATATATACAGTGCAATTAACGTACTTTGATACTTATTTCACAGGTGGCGCTATAAAGCATTGATTCATTGATCATTTATATATAATAGCTTTTTTATTTTTGTATATTTGTTTACGAGTGCATCCTAATAATGATAATGATTTAACATACATACAGGAAATACAATGTATATCGCGTTTTAAATGTCTACATAACAAAAAAAAACTATCAGTTAACTAAACAAACAACTTCATACATGTACTATGTACAATATCTGAAAATTCAGTTTTTGATTTAGTTTCAAAAACATAAAACCTTCTCTCGTAATGGTTGCAGCATGCTTTCCGGGTACGGAAAACTTTAAACGTAACATAAAATGTGCTATAAGTTGCAATAGTTGTGTGAAAGTTCCATTTCATCAAGAATTATACTATATTAGTCCTCGAACTTGATGTACACGTAAAATCGTGAACATCTATATAATTAAACAACTACATATGGACAATCCCCTCCCCCCCCCCCCCCCCTTCTCCTACTTTTTTGTGCTATTGCATATGCCTGAGTGAAGTTCCGACCATATATTTTATATTTGACAAACAGTGATGTTGGCATACAGTTTGAAATTGTTACAAATTATGCCCCCACCTGACCAGAGGAAATTATACACTATGTATGATGATGTAACTGAATGAGGAGATATAGCTGGACAAACCATGATCTCTTTATTTAGTTTTAAACATATTTATTTATAGTGGATTGGAGACAAGTTTTGCAACTTATATTAATCCCTTTCCACTGTGTGGGTGCGATTGCTGTCTTGTAGCGGCATTAGCCTGCCTTTTTTCGAAATCTACAAGCTAGGGTGACTTTAACTTGCAAGATATATGGCTCTCTCTTAACAATGGTCAGCCATGTATCGTCCCCTTCCGACAGACTAATATCATCGTTTCCTGAAGACCATAAAGTCCAGTCAATCTGGCTTAATTTTGACCCTAACCTTGAAGTAATTGCAACAGAAGATTTTCGTATATGTTAAGAACGATAATTAAACAATTATAAAAGGGAGAATAATACAAAGATTTTTGGCGGGAATGAAGGATTAGAAATAAGATTTGAAATGCAAAGGGATAATAGATAATCACGGGATAAATACGTAGTGATCAATCATCCCTTCAATACATTTGTATCTTTATATAGAAAGAGCTACGTCAGTTATATAAAATGTACTAGTTGAAAGGATCCGGATCATCCAATAGTTCAAAGGGGAATAACACGGTTGGCTTTTATACGTCTATCTTTTTCTATCATACATGTATACACTGTAATATAATCTAAGTGACAATTTAAACAAACCAAGTTTATAGAATTAGGAACTAAAAGATGGGATAGTCTTTGAAACTGATTTCTCAAAGATATATTTAATGGAATATCAATGATAACCTGATTCCTGGAAAAAATGTGTCTGCTACCGAGTTAATATCTTGATCCAAAAACTGGTAAAATATAGTCTAAATATCATTCTCATAATACCAACCACTTGATCTGAATTCAGTGATTTATTGTAAGGCGGTTATCATTATTTTTAGTGTTAGATAATGCTATTTATTAATATAACATTATAGGCTGAAAATATCATACCTAAATGCTGTATCCTAGAGATACTTGCTTCTCATAAAAAGCAACCAGTTATGGATATGGATTTATAATCTAGAAGATCACTTTTGAAACATGTGATTTAAATTTGCACGGACGTTATAGTTATCAAAGGTACCAGGCTTTAAGCGTGTATTGTGCACACGAGAAGCGGACATATATAGACGTTACGCACGGTATTGGTGCCACTCAGCGTTACACGACGTTCCTAATAAATCGACGATTTTGACGTTGTTCCACGGAAAGTTTCAAACGTTGACCTTATATTCTACTCATTTGAAAATGCCGCTTAAAGTAAAGAGATGTCCGAAGTTGCTTCTTTATATAGTTTTATTTTTTTCAAGCCGGTGCAAATGCAAATTTCCATTGAATTAAAACAAAATTTTAGATACATGAACATTTTTTTATTTTTGCGAAGAATTGTCTGCAACAATAGCACAAAAATATATAAAAAGAAGATGTGATATGATTGCCAATGAGACAACTCTCCCCAAGAGATCAAAATGACACAGAAATTAACAACTATAGGTCACTGCACGGCCTTCAACAATCAGTTTCTTCTATTTCTTAAAATTAAGCAATGCTCTCTCTGCCAGAAGACGTCTCCTATCTTTGCTAGTGAAATTGTAAATATTTCGTTTCTTGTTTCTGTCTCTTTGCATATGTTTGTTGTAATTTGGTAATTTCGCTCCCTCAATAAATATTCAAATGCTTCTTGATATGTCTTTGATTATGTGAAAGATGTAGGTAGTATATCGCAAGCTATTTTTCTTTTCATAATCTTATTTTATCAACACTTTAATCCTGAGACTATTATACTATAACGTTAATATAAAATTCCAAGAATTTGGTTTTATTTAATTTTTCTTAAACAGTGACTTATAATTACATTACAATTCATATTATTTATTTTTACGTATAAGTAAGTCCACAATCTTAACATCAATCCCGATTTTATGGAAAATGTTTACTATATCATTATTTCAAAAATCTCTAACAAAAAAACTTTACAAAATGTGCATCATGTTTGAAAAAGAAATACGTGCTCTTATGTTGCCGTTGCCAACTTTCAATGATTTAAAGTTGGTCGGGGTCTAGATTTTTTTTTTTAAAAGAAAACGTTTTCATTGATTATTTTTTTTAGATCAGGATTGTTTTACCAGGCAAATAATTAAGAAAATTCATGTTATGTAGGAATTTACACATTTTGCACATAAATCAGGCCGTTAGTTTTCTCGTTTGAATTGTTTTACATTTGTCATTTCGGGGCTTTTCATAGCTGACTATCAGGTAAGGGTTTTGCTCATTGTTGTTTGCATATAGAAATTATTAATTGGTCTTACACGGTCGCATATTCTACCTAATTGTAAAAATGAGAACCGTGATTATGTATTGTTTTCAGTTTTTGCTTTCGGAAACATATTTAGCAAGCTATCCTTTCATCTGATATTTTTTCACAAACTCAAGCTTAAAAAAAGGGTCGGCAATCAATACTTTTTTTTTAATTTTTGAAATTAAAGAATTTGGCAAAGTATGGAAAACTTTTACACAGACCAATACCTACATCACAGATTACCAGCAGGTCGAAATCCGATTTTGAATAATACAATTATTTTTTTTACTAGATGTGATTTTTTTAAGTAACTGCTATATGTGCATGTTTACATAGTTCAGTGTTTTCTCAAGCGAACAGGAATGCATTTCATGCATTTTTTATACTCAACAATATTTTTGGTTCCGCGCTTCCATTTTCCACATATAACTGAGTATCGGTTTACACAAAATCTCCTTTGACATTCATCTGATTATTTTTATGTTTTCGGTTTCAATCTTTTTGGTTTCGTTTTTACATTGTTTCAAAAGTATAATCAAAGTACTGAAGTACTGAACCTCGGATGACCGCAAGTTCTTGTGGATGGTCACAAGCACTTGTCTCAGAAAAAAAGTCACATTTCTATACCGGAAAACGGAGGCTTATGTACAGAGATATATTTTTTTCTGAGACAAGTTCGTGCGTGGATGATGAATAAATGACAAGGAATTCAACTTCACTGCTTTAATATCTATTATATTGTGGCGATACAAATACATATACTCTGGTTTGTTGTTATATATTATATTCATAATTGTATATAGCAGTTACATGTATGTATAATTTTCATCCAATTGTATATCAAATGTTATATTCTACGATTCTAATAAAAGTGCAGTACAAGTGCATGGTGGACACTCTTCTATAACAATTCGATTTTTCCAATAGATTGGATTTGAGTAGACATTCATATTTTCCCAAAAAAACTTTCTTCTGATATTCTTCCGCATGCGTTAACACAATTTTTCTGTACGTGTGCATATTTTAATGCATATAAATATTTGTAAGGACATAATATTTTCGTTTTATAAATTTCTGTTCTTATGAGTATTCATTGAAGAAGTGAATTTATAACAAGCGATAAGAAATGTTATTTTGCACTCGATGATAACACAACCGCACACTTTACAGTTAAAGTCGAACGATCAACGTGCCCTGAACGTGTCTCAAACTTATCGGTAGCTACTTTTGCATAGATGCTATTTCTGTACCAAAAATCTGTAGTGCTGGGAATCTACTTTTAATATTCAGTTCTATTTTGTTACTTTAACATTATTGTAATATTTAGGTACCTGTATTTTACAGTACTTGATTTGTACTTGAACATTTAAGTACTACATATTTTGGTGACAACGTTACACATTCAGCATTTTGATAGTATGTCTATTTCAAACTCTTAAAATTATGATTTTCAAACATGGAATATTGTGATCGCTTTTGGTATTATTTCTGTACCAAAATTTTAAGTACAAATCAAGTACTGTAAAATACAGGTACAGGTACGTAAATAGTACAATAATTTTTAAGTAAAGAACCTGTAACAGAAGAGTTTGTGAGTAAACAATTAAAACATATTTTTATGAAAGAACTGCTGGTGGTCCAAAATCAACAACATTTATTCCACTATTAAACCATTTTTATCAAATAAAATATTAAATCAAACAATAACATAATTTTATATGAAAATGATAAAATTCTCAGTGATCCTAAAGAGGTATCAGAAATTTTCAATATTTTTTTCATAAATGTGGCTAAAGATATAGGAGATAAAAACATTAAAATAGACAGAAATCATCCAAGTATAATAAAAATTGAAGAAAATAAAAATGATTATAATAAGTTGAATTTTAAACTTGTAACAGAAGGGTTTGTGAGTAAACAAATAAATAGGTTAAATATAAGAAAAGCCACTGGATATGACAATATTTCACCAAAAATTATCAAATTGGCACAGCCAGTAATATCAAATCCTATTAAAATCTTAGTAAATAAATCAATTGAAAGCTCAATTTTTCCTGATAATCTTAAAGCTCCTCAGGTTTCCCCACTTTTAAAAAAGAATAACTCTCTTGATAAAGAAAACTATAGACCTGTAAGTGTGTTACCATGTATTTCTAAAATTTATGAAAGAGCTATACATGACCAACTAATGGAATTCTTAAATAAACATTTCCATCCTCTTCTTTCGGCATTTAGATCAGGTTTTGGTTGCCAAACTGCACTTATTAAAATAATAGAAGACTGGAAAAAAGCTCTGGACGAGAACAAATTTATTGCTGCAATTTTGATGGATCTATCTAAAGCATTTGATTGTTTACCGCACGATTTACTTTTACTTAAATTGGAAGCATACGGTCTGTCTAAAAATTCTCTAAAATTATTAAAAAGTTATTTAGAAAACCACAAACAACGCATTAAAATTGGAAGTTCTTACAGTGAATGTGATCGTATGTTTAAAGGCGTACCACAAGGGTCACTTCTTGGTCAAGTTTTTTTCAATGTCTTCATAAATGACATATTTCATTTTGTGCAAAAAGCACCATTTATAATTATGCTGATGACAACACTGTATCATACAGTGATCATAATTTAGATAAAGTTGTTGAAAGTTTAGAAACTGATAGCTTAAATCTAATTAACTGGTTTTCTATAAATTTAATGAAGGCTAATCCTGACAAATTCCAGGCTATAGCCATTGGAAAAAAAACCAAATAAACATAATTTGATATTTAATTTAAATGGAAATAAAATTTCTTGTGAAGAAAATGTTAAACTTCTTGGAATAACTATAGATTCGGACTTAAATTTTAACAATCATATATCGGAAATATGTAAAAACACAGTGTAGATACTATTCTGTACGCTATCCGGAAGTCGCGATTTTCGAACGAGAACTTTTTGGATCACATTTTAAATTTGATGGATATACTGAATTAAACGGTAAGTTGATCATCTGTACATTGCTTATTGATTAATTCAGCCAACATCGATATTCTCAAATGGTTTAGAATTAAATTCCGCACATTCATTATTCGTATCTTTGCCTTAATCAAGAGATTTTCAAGTGCATCACTAAGAAAAATCAGTCGGCGAACCTAAAACAATCTTTTTACCCTCTTAGTGTACAAGTTAACGTACAAACCAGACTTAATTAACTAAATGCAGTATATTTCAAGTGGTGGTAAGAGTTTCAACCAGATCATTGAAGCCAGAAATAAGAAAATTACAGTTGTTTGAATTTCTCACTGTACGACCAGTCTCGCTTGTATATTAAAAACTGTATGATCAGTCTTTATGTCACTGTATTCTAGTGGTGATTTCAACTTTATTTACGATACATTAGAAGGTGGCATTTTTCTAAATAACACAAAAATATTTCAATACAGTCACATCCTGAAAACTTATGAAACATTTTTTTAGCTTAATAGGGTGTACTCGACTTACTACATTAAGTATAATGATGTTTAAATGTTGCTAAAAATAAGAGGAAGGTTTGATGTATACCGGTACTAGTAATAAGTTTCAGAAATGTCCTCCGTTATACTTAAAATTGTACAAACACACAGATTTAGTTGTTTTATAAAAATGCATGTATTTACACACATTCGAGGCCGTACTGTAGCCTATATAAATTTATCATAGTTCCTTCACTTTGTTTAAGATGTAGAGCTGTCTCTTTGACACTCAATTGTACACCACTTTGTTAAGCGGGGGGTTATAGTGATAAAGATGTCCGTCTTTCCGTTCGTCCGTTTGACCGGTACAATATGTTTCGCCGGTTTTGTAAGTGCATCTCCTAATAAACCACTTTATATACATTGGGGGTTCCGGCCATTTTTAAATGGAGAGGGGGTCTAATCCAGGAGAAAAGGGGATTTCAAATATATGTTCCCATACAAATGCATTGATAGTTAAAAAAGGGTTTCAGACTGCCGGATCCCCTTTTTTTGAATCCGTCACTGATATAACTATTAGTTAATCTTATTCGGATTCATTATCATAAATGATAATGACTGTATTGTGCACCGTCTATTTCGAATTTTAGTAAAAATCTTTTATGGGGTAACTTTATATAAGATACGGACTTGAACATTGCATTATATGGGGGCACCCATCAGGTATTTCCAACACCTCCTAAACCAATCATTTAAGTTTTCTGAAATTGCTCCATTTTTACTCAATTAATGCATTATGGACCTTCTATTTCTGTAAACTTACCAAAATTATATCACATGAATTAACCCCCTACGCAAAGCTGTCTTTATCCATTTTTTGTTATTTTAAAAGAGACAAGCTTGATTTATGTTATCATCAATTGGTCAACGGAGGACAGTGTAAATAATCTTTAAAAATGTAATAGCTATAAACAGATAACTGTAACGATACACTATTACAAAGTCCACAAGCGAATCATGTATTACTTTTTAGGCATTTGATTTTAAATAAGACTGATGGAACAAAAATACAATTATTTTGCCATCTAAAAAATTCATCAGAAATATATTTGTATTGTCTGATGAAAGTAATGACACGTTATAACTCCCTGGATAGTTCATAATATCACATATACACGTATATACCTTCAAATTGCTGTTGTTTTTTCTTCAAAATCACGACTGGTCATACAGTCAAAAAATCTGAAATCGCTTCTAGAATACAGTCAGTTTTAGACTGATCGTACAGTAATTTATTTTGGGATCCTCAAGGTAAATATATTTTTTATGGGAAATACGAATATTCTACTTAAATACGAAAAGAATATTGAAACAGTATATATTTAACTGTCAACTGATGCAAATATTTGCAATAAAAGATTATTTGCTTTGTACTACGAGAGCAAAATTGTCCATCGATTTCACTTTTTTCTACCAAGTTGATGTGATGCACACGTATATTTTATATTCTAATGCATGTTTTTGTTACAGTAACTCATATTTATGATGCTATATATACCTTGAAGATTTTCAAAGCACTTTGTAGATATAGGAGTAAACAAATGATGAGAAAAGTAACCGTAGGCAAAACCGTCCTGTTAGCCAGTTGGAAATCATCGCTTCGAAAATCGCGACTTCCGGATAGCGTACAGAATAGTATCTACACTGAAAAAGGCATCAAGACAATTAAATATTCTAAAACGCATGGGTAAATATTTAAACAGGCTAGGTAGGTTAACAGCATACTACTCATTCATACTTTCGAATTTTAACTATTGTCCAGTAATTTGGCACTACTGTAGTGAAAAAAATTCTTTTAAAATGGAAAAAAATTCAAGAAAGAGCTCTAAGATTCATTTATGAAGATTATGATATTCCTTACGAAAAACTGCTAGAAAAATCTAAATTACCATCTTTAAAAATAAGAAGAATAAAAACAATTGCAATAGAAACATTTAAAATAATTCACAAAAAAGTCCGAGCTACCTGTATGATTTGATTGATATAAAAATTAACAAGTATAATTTAAGATCACAGGAAACAGCAGTACTCCCAAGAGTTCGAACTACTAAGTATGGCTTAAAATCGTTTCGCTGTAATGCAGCACAAATCTGGAATGAGCTACCGAACCATTGTCGAATGGAAACATCTTTGGACCAACATGGGATCCAAGTAACAGCTCATGCCAGTGCAGTGCATGCATATAGTGTTTATGCCTGTTTTATTTTACTTTTATTTTTTGTGTGATTATATGATTTGTGCAATCTTATTATTAACTTGTGCTATGTTTTAAGTGTACTATATGCTTTTAACTTATATATGTCATTTATGGTATCTTACTATGCATTATATGTTTAAAATTTTGTTGTTTTCATGACTTTTGTATGTGTGTATTGTATTTTGTTATTAAGTCGATTTGAAAAGCTCACTAGAGCTTGTGTTATGTAGTTTATTGAATATCGACTCTAAATAAAAATTTGAATCTTGAATCTTGAAAAAGAAATAGTACTAAATATCAAAAGTAAATTTTCAGTTCTACAGATTTTAAGTACAAACATAGTACCTATGCAAAATTGGCTGTGTACAGGTATGTTCCTCTGTTATGCACTGGACTGGAAAACATAGAAATATTAATCTTATTAATCTAAGACCGGGTGAATTTAAAAGAAAAAAAGGAAAATCTGTTGAAAGAAACCTTGCCGGTAAGGTTTTGTTGCAATATATTTGTAATATATGCTTTTGATTTTTATTTGTTTAATATAATTACAAGAATATGATTGTCTTTACACATTCATGATTTCTTTTCAGTTAACCAATACAGCTTTGGTGAGCTTATAAGTGATATTTCTCACTAATAATAAAGTAATACAATTGTGTAAATATTTTAGCAAATAGTTTAAATGGAGGAGGGAAACTTCAAACTTTTGTGGATACGGTGAGCAGCTGAAAGTTCGTACCCCACCCTTTTCATGTATGAATGACACAAAAAAACTAGCCCGTATCATATATATTTCTTTAAAGACATGATATATAGCTATCATGCTTACACTGTTTCATGGCGAAATACATTTACTCAAAAGATATCTGCTGCATTTTAACTGCAGTTTCAATCATAATAGCGAAACAAATCGACCTCTTTACAAAATGCCTTTATAAACCATGACAGGCATTGCTATTAAATAACGAAAAATACTTGGCCATTTTGAAAAAAAAATTCAACAAATTGCCTGTTCAGTTTCAGGCTATTTGTATAAAAAGAATATCATTGTGATATGACCAAACGTATCTAGTACATAACATACCTAATTGTACAGTAAAACACTGGACACTTTTAATTTGCAAAACACTCATTTGCAAATCCGCCGCCGCCTCAAGTAAGAGCTACAAAGTCATGTATATAACCAAAATGTGCGGAATTACATGGGATTCAATGCTTTCATTGGTTTCTACTGTTACTATTATATTTGTTTTGCTATTTGATTTATAAAAACATGGGAAGTTTATTATTCAGATGCCAGCTGAGAAAGTTTACATGTATATGATGGTTCCTTTTTATTGAAGCTACTTAAAGTTTTTACTTACTCTGTATATTTCAGATAGTAAGTTTATGATTGTTTGCCATTATAACATTGGTTGCAATATATTACATTGATTTCCCAGTTAAATAACCGATAATTTCACATGTGAAATAAAAGTGGTTATTTCACTCTCTGACGTCATACAACAATAGGCGTTGTCAAGACGTCGATAACGTCGGAACAAAACAAATTGTCAATGCTTAGGTAATTTAAGATATAGTTCCTTACATTTTCTACATTAATTTCATAAAAAAATAGCCATTTGCCAATGTAATAAAAAGAATAACTTGTGACCGAACGCCGCTATGGATTAAACTCGTGCTGCGCACTCGTTTAATCCATGCGTCGTTCGGTCACGCGTTGTCTTATTTTTGATATTCAAATACGGCGATAAGTTATACTATAATGATGACAAGACAGACTGTTCTACCAATAAAACAAAATGCGAACTTTTTTTTTTTAGAAAATCCAAATTAAAAAAAAAAGAGCATGAAAAATATGTTTAATTTGCTTATTTATGACGAGATTAAATTGAGAATTTATCAAATAATTAAGTTTTACAATAAATTGGTCGAACTAAGAACAAGCCTTTTTATACAGCCGATTGAAAAGAAACGAGGGACGAAAGAAGGTATGTCGAATAGTGACATATGTAACCATCCAACAGGCTACCTTTGGAGAATAATGTTAAGAGAGCTTGACACTTTCCTTACACAGGGAATCATATTTAACGTCCCAAGAAACAACACAATGGATGATGTCACGTTTTAATAATACATATTGTAAAATCTTCCTATAATAAAATATTTATTGAACAGAACATATACAGTCTGAATAGGGACGTAACAGAATAAAATAAAAAGGAAAATCTGGGAGAATAAGCATAGCCGGTAAGTTTTTTGTCTCTCAATTGTTTTAATATATATTCTTTTAATATAATTTTATTTGTTTAGTATAATACATTCCTTTAGAAAGTGCATAATAAGTTTCGTATAGTCCACTGGGAATAAACAGTATTATACATGTGTAGTATGTCTGATCTATTATTGTTCTGTTATATCTGCTTTGTGTGATTTAGTCCTGTCCTACTCACTGATGATGTCTGGTGGCATATCAACAATTTTGCTTGTGATCTTCCAAATCATGGTAAATATCTTTTTTCATCATTGACTCAAGTACTCCCATCCCAAATGTATAGGCTATCTAATATATATGTGACACTACTTGTGGTTCTGTATGAAGCATATCTTGCTGCACCGTGATAAACACCGAAACGTAAATAGCTATATAACCAAATTAAAACAGCAAAACTCATATAATGTAAACCTCCCAAAGGGAGACTGGGAAATCGGCAGTAAAACCCGTGCCAAAATGGGGCATCCGTTTGGTATGTGGGATGTATAAGTAGGCAGCCAAATTCAGTCTGAATAGGGACGTAAAATTCGATGCCTCGTGTAAAGAGAGTTCCACACTTTTTGCACGTTAAAAACAAATGCAACACCTATTTAAGGGCCAGTAGGTGGCATACATGTGACACTACTGGTGTTTCTATATCAAGGAATTAGCCTAGGGTTAGTAAATTAAATAGACACTTAATAAACTCTTTGTGTTTGAATCGCTATTTATTTATTTAGCTTCTTCGGTAACGCTCAAATATTAAAGTTTGAAAACCAGGTATGCGAAAATACGCTAAAAACACTAAGAGCTGTTTGACCAAAAGAAAATGGCAAAATTCATCTACATTACTAGTAATCCTAAATAAAAAGGGGGACTGAGGAAAAGAAATATGATCTCTTACGTCTTTTTTCGTCTGGAAGTAGTGTCCATTGGCTATGTGTGTTGGATGTACAACTAAGCAGCCACGTACAGTAAAATTGGGGATATTCAATCCGATGGGAAAATTACATCCGATGTTCTGTGTAAAAATAGTGCTAAACGTTTTGCACGTTAAGAGCCCGTAGCAACAAATCTATGAGGGTTTGTAGCTTAAGGTGACCGATTGCAAGGCACAATTTATGTCCTAATCCAATATACCCTCATTTTCCATTGGCAGTTTGAATTTCTTCCATCTTCGGACAGCCGTACGTTTCTAGGGAGAGGCTTTATTTGTATATAAAGTGAAATTCGCTTTTTAAAAACAATTGAAGCCTTCGTTCAAATCGAATGGATTAAATGTGGAACAAAAAGTTCAATATAAAAAGGCAATACTTGTATTTAAATCAAAGGATATGGTTTCTAACCATTTACAGGAAAACTGTCATTTAACTGATAATCAAAATTATAATTTACGTCCAGCTGATGAAAAGCTGTTAAATCTTCGAAGTCCAAAAACATCTTTTTTTCATAAATTTAAAATATAAAGTCATTGAGATGTGGTAAGATTGGCAATAAGGCAACGTTTCATTAGAGTCCAAATAAATGGATATAAGCAATCACAGGTCAGCATATGACCTTCTACAATGAACAAAAAAACCCAATACCATATAGTCGGCTATTACAGGCACAAAATGAAAAATGTGACACATTTCAAAATTGAAATCTAACGTCCTAATTTTCAACTTAACAATTTACGAAAAACAAATATGACCCAACACATAATACCTTTTGCAGCACACATACATCCACTGGATGATCTGTCGACGATCGAGAGGATGCCTTTTTTTACTTATGAAATTGATTTTACTAATACAATGTAAATGTACGATACATACTTTAATAAGACAAATTTAACAAACGTAACCACGTAATACAAACTCAACCAAGTAGAACAGAGCATTGCGACACATGACTTCATCGGATATTTTACTACCTTATGGGGGCCGGTTAAGGCCATTTCGCGTTTTCTCCTTTCATATTCTATATGACGAAAGCGAGAAATCGCGAAGTCGAAAACGCGAAAACGCGAAGTTGAAAACGCGAAATCGGAAAGAAAAAATATTTCGCCTTTTCGCGTTTTCCACTTTGCGTTTTTGCGTTTTCGACTTTGCGTTTTCGCCTTCGCGATTCCGCGTTTTCGCCCTATAGAATATGAAATGCGCAAACGCCAAAACGCCAAATGGCCTTAACCGGCAACCATACTACCTTGATATTAGAATCTGATCATAATTTGTTGTAAATATACGTTCTAGCACACAGTATCATTGTATACGCTGTTTTCTAATTTTTTCACATTGAAAGGTTCAACAGTTCGCATTGAACATATGTTCATAGTGTTAAAAAAATTATTCTTAATCCATTGTACACGGGAATATCTATGAACTTTTATAAGCATTGCGGGGAAAAAAGGAAAATCTGTTAGAACTATCATGGCTCGTATTTTTTTTCTCAATATCTTTATATGACACTCTTGATTTTTATTTGTTTAATACACGAATGTGATTGTCTTTACACAATCAAGATCAATTTTCAGTTAACGTGATATTCCTTTCTAAAAATTAATTAATACAATTGTGTAAATCATGGTTTTAGCAAATAGTTCAAAGGGAGGAGGGGTACTCCGACCTTTTGTGGATAGGGTGAGCAACTTAGAGTTTGTACCCAATCCTAATTATATATGAATGACACAAAAAAACTACCCTGTTTCATATATTTTCTGACAAAACATCACATATAGCTATCATGCTTACACTATTTCATGGAGAAATACATCTATTTAACATATATCTGCAGCATTGTAACTACAGTTTGAATCACAATAGAGATACAAATCCACCTCTTTACAAAATGCCTTTATAAACCATGATAGGCATTGCTATTAAATAACGAAAAATACTTGGCCATTTTGAAAACAAAATTCAACAAATTGCCTGTTCAGTTTCAGGCCATTTGTATAAAAAGAATATCATTGTGATATGACCAAAACGTATCTTGTACATAAAATATCTCATTGTACAGTATAATTATGTTTATTCTTCAAATGCCAGCTGAAAAAGTTTACATGTATGTGATGGTTCCTTTTTATTGAAGCTACTTGAAGTTTTCACTAACTCTGTATATTTCAGATAGTAAGTTTATGATTGTTTGTCATGATGACAAACAGAAAGTAAATAACTGACACGTCTGTTGAAAAATTGATTCATTAAGATTACCGAAATAAGTACAGGCATAAATGCAAGTGATTTAGAAATTAAGCGCTTTCAAGGGGTTATCTCTGCAAATAAAATTGTAAATCTAAAATATAACATTGGCTGTTCAATTATTCCACTTGTTTTATCCCATTGCAATTTGTATGCAGAGAAATGTTCTGAAAGAAAGAAATTACAATGCAAAAAAAAGAAACAATTGTCAACATAATAAAATATAGAACGGCAAGCCCTTTTAGAACCGCTATTTCTTCTTTCAATACTCCTCAAGTGTATACCATCCGGGTATTTTACATAAAAGCATATAATACATGTATCTATTTTTTTAACTGGTGTAATTACTAGTAGTAGTTTTTATTAGTGTATATATCATATCTGTTGTCACTTTGTGAAACATGATAGTGAACCATATTACTTAAAATATATCGAAAACCTTAATATTTGTTTGAGTTTTCGCTAAACAAAAAATAAAAGGAAAATCTGGGGAATAAGAATGGCTGGTAAGTTTTTTTTCTCTCAATTGTTTTAATATATATATATTTTTTAATATAATTTTATTTGTAAAATATAAAACATTTCTGGGATCAACAGTCCAGCAGCAGCGGGATGGAATTTGGGCTTTAGAAATTATGTGTGTTCAAAGAGCTTTTCTGGAGTTACCATCAGGAACGTTCAGACCTTAACATTTTTATATATATACGCTGCAACGTTAATAGCTATATAATCAAAAGAAAACAGCAAAACTTAAATAAGGTAAACTTCCTAAAGGGAGAATGGGAAATCGGCATTTAAACCCTTGCCAAAATGAGGCATCCGTTTGGTGTGCGGGATGTATAAGTAGGCAGCCAAATTCAGTCTGAATAGGGACGTAAAATTCGATGCCTCGTGTAAAGAGAGTGCGACACATTTTGCACGTTAAGAACCCATGCAACACCTCTTTGAGGTCCCGTAGGTGGCCTGTTGCAAGGTAAAATGTCTGTCCCTATCCAATAAAGTTTTTTTCATTGGCAGTCGAATTTTCCCAAACCTTCATCTCTTATGTCTAATTCAGTAATCAACGATTTTATAAGTTGAAGTTCAAATTCATTAATGTATTTTGTCTCGCCTTTGCGAGACTTATTTACGCGTACTGTTTCCTTTGGCTTCAACAATTTGTTTCGGTTTATGTTTCGGTAGGTTTAATGGAAACAACGATTGGTCATAGGTACCTTGGGACAGGACAGCCCTCCCAAATGTTTCAGAAATCGTTTATTTTTTTCTTTTCAACTAATTTCAAAAAATGTTCCTTCCAACGTGAAAGTTGAACAAATGATATTTGGTTTGTAGTTGAATTTCAATTGATACATTTCAAACCTATGGAGATTAGTTTGCTTTGTCCCCTCAATCACGGTCTATTTATTTACTTTGAAACATTTGCAACATTTGCACAGCTTTATGATAAAGTTCCAAATGGAAAAATTATTAATAAGAGATATATTCTTATTAAATAATAATGTAGATACATATGTTTTATCTAACTTTTGAACCTTTCAATGTGTCACATTTAGCAAATGCGTATGAAAATCAATAATAATTGGCGTTAGATAATCTATTGCCGTATTGTCTGTATTATAAATCTGGTTATCTCCCTTTTACCATTACAAAAAATACTTTCTTTCATCAATAATTACCGTTTATTTTACGTAGTTTGCTAAATCTATCTCATTCAAACACAGTTCGATAAATACATATTAATCTTCATTTTTTTTTAAAATAAATTGTATTTTATAAATAGATAAATAATTGGCATCCACTCGCTCGTAGAGCGATTTTCGTGTGCTACAAATGTGTATTATAACATTTGAATTTTCGATTCATGACCCATTCAATAATCAACCAGACTAAGTTTAGCCCTACAAGTAAGACTTACAATAACACTTATTGACAGCTGACTTGTCAGCGTATATTGGACCCTCTTAACCAGATGTAGATCAAAGATTTTGAAAAACAAATGGGGGTCGCGGGCCCCCGACCAAGACAAAAAAGTTTGGAGTGGAACATATCTGCAATAAAGATAAAGATAGCTCTGAGTCCATAAGAGGACCAGGCCCCCTGATCTTCCTCCTAAATCCACCATTGCTAACCTGAGTTCCTCTAGAAGCTTTGTTTTTTAATTACTAAGAAGTTTGACTCGCTTTATTTGTCAAAGGGGCATAAGCTGTCAAAACCATTTCCCATTAAACTAAAAAAATATTCTCATATTTGACTTGATTTATAACATAATAAAACGTATATCCAAATTACAATAAGTCTGAAATAAACAGTCGACAAAGCATGAACTCGATAAAATTTATTAAAATTTCGTGTGTATTTTAGTCTAGACACCTTCTAATTAACTATCGAGATGACATCCGAAGACTGTTGATGGTCACATAACCGGATATAAACATAAACATCAATATAAAAAGATAGCAACCTTGTGCAATATAGAACGGTAAGCTTTTTATAACCGCTATTTCTTCTTTCAATACTCCTTAAGGTGGTATGGGTGTCTTCCTCCATCTTGGATTGTAAAAAACAGAGAATCAAAGGTCCAGATTTTCCATCAAGTTAGCAAAATTTGATGCAGGAATGCAGATGTTTAATGTACATTTTCATTTAAAAGTACCAATTTATAAGAATATAACTTCTAAATATTGATATTTTTGCAAATGTTAATTATTTTTGGTTGTTTTTATCTTTTTTAAAACTTGGCATTTTAAGGGGAGGTAACTCCAAAAAAGTGCATTTTCTGAAGGATTCTGTATGGAATTTTCCTATTTTGTATTTTAGCCGGGAAAAACGTACGGTGACCCTATCTTTTCTTTTGTTATTCTCAAAGCAGTGTCTGAAAGCTATCTTTTCCTGAAGTATTTAACAATTCTATCATTTTGTTTAGTTTCTAATCACAAAATGGTGTTTTTTCCTGTATAATCCATACAAAATGTGTCATTTTATCCCGTCCAGTAGCTTGAGAAAATGCGCGGTGACCTATCATTTTTATTATATTTTTCAACATGTATCAATAGATACAACGTTTTGGCAAAGTATGAACACATTCTATCATTTTTATTTTAGACTCCCATACCACCTTAAGTGTATACTTTCTGAGTATTTTACATAAAAAAGGCCAGGGAATAAACAACCCTATCATGGGAACATTTTCAAGACCCGGCAGACAGGAGTTTTTTGTTTGTTTGTTTTTTTTGGATCAATGTTTTTGCTATGGAATATTTGTTCTACACCCACCCTATTTTTTTTAACGCGAAACTGGTATCAAAAAAGTTTTTTTCAAGGCTCCGTGTTGAAAGCCGTACGTTGACCTATAATGGTTTACTTTTATAAATTGTTATTTGAATGGAGAGTTGTCTCATTGGCACTCACACCACTATTCCTATATCTATATACATGTAAGGTAACATTAATAACATAAAGAACTGGTGTCTATGACCATGTTTTCAATATTATTACTCTTCAAATTCATACACAAAAACAACGCCTATAAAACTAGATAGCAAGCAACACACTTTTGTCAAATATTAAACCTTAACGGGCACACATTTTTTTGCACCACATTAAAAGTAGAAAAAGTTGTGATAACTTTAATTCTGTATGGTTTTTTGTTTAAATATTTGTATAGTTTATGTTTTGTCAGCTCCTCTGACAATATTTTTATTGATTTGGAAATCAAGAATCTGACAATGTCAAATGATAGTAATCATATGCACCAAAACATAAAAGCATGTGAATGTTTATCAGGATTTCAAGACTACTATATGGCCCATTACGCTATTAAATCGTTGATGATCATACCTTGAATAATAGCTGTTTACATTCACATCATTCTCTGATGCGAAGTTGTTTCACTGGAAATTAGAACACATTTTTTTCTATTTTCATGACCATTCCATTACTTTTCATTTTTTATATGTATAAAGAAATGTAATGCTTTACTTCCCCATAGTTGTTCTGCAAAATTCCTGTCTGACAGCATATTCGTCTTGACAGAGAGAAAAAATAAAATTCAAAGTTTGAATATATTAATTTTATTTTCCGTATTGTCGAGCAACAATAGCCTTGAGACCTTTGTTCTCATATATTATACATATGTGCAATACAGTTTTGAATTTTTTTTCGGTCAGTTTTTGGATCTGCCTTTTCACCCCCATAAAAAGCACAAATATCAACAGGCCCCAATTGAGCACCATAGCATGGTATCTCAACTGGGGCAGCACAACTTATTGCCGGTCGCACAACCAATAAGTTTTTCATGGGATGGTTTGGTGGCAATAGCGGTGCCCCGCAGGAAAACAGACTCAGACATTACCAATGCCAAACTCATTTTTTGCCTCTCTGTTGAAATCTAAATAAAAAGCTAGTACATTCAACATATCATACATTAATGATGTTGTGTATAAACAGGAAACTTCAAGTGCCATTTATTTCATGCATATTCATGACAATTAAAGAATAAGAAAACAACTTTATTTCCATAAAATAATAGTATACATATATATGGAACGCCACAGCTGTCTTATGTGGAACTCTGATATTACTTTATGTTGTTTTATTATTTCTTAATGATATTTTGTCTTTACTTAATATGGTTTTGACATTTAACATTTGACAATACAGATTAAAGACAACCATATACATGAGAGAAAAAAAAATGAGATTATAAATTAAAACGTAAAGATTTGAATATTTATCAAGGTAATTGGAATGTGATGTTTTACATTTACGTGTACCTAACCAGACACAAGTTGGTTCCTTTTTCCTTTTTCCTTTTTCGATATTCAAATTTTGAAAAATATTACAAGTCCAAACTAAAATTTTTTTTGCTTCAAAATTTTTTTTTCCTCAAAATTTTTTTTCCTCAAATTTTTTTTTTTCTCAAATTTTTTTTTTCCTCAAATTTTTTTCTTTCCTCAAATTTTTTTTCCTCAAATTTTTTTTTTCGATTTTCATTTCCTTATTCGGTTTCTTTTTCCTTTTTCAATATTCATTTCCTTTTTCGGTTTCTATTTCCTTATTCGGTTTCTATTTCCTTATTGGATTTTCATTTCCTTATTCGACTTCCATTTCCTTATTCGGTTTCCATTTCCTTATTCGGTTTCTTTTTCCTTTTTCAATATTCATTTCCTTTTTCGGTTTCTATTTCCTTATTCGGTTTCTATTTCCTTATTCGGTTTCTATTTCCTTATTCGGTTTCTATTTCCTTATTCGGTTTCTTCTTCCTAATTCAGTTTCTGTTCCCTTATTTGATTTCTTTTTCCTTATTCAATTTTCATTTCCTTATTCGGTTTCTATTTCCTTATTCGATTTCCATTTCCTTATTCAATTTTCATTCCCTTTTCGGTTTCTTTTTCCTTTTTCAATATTCATTTCCTTTTTCGGTTTAATATTTCCTTATTCGGTTTCTATTTCCTTATTGGATTTTCATTTCCTTATTCGATTTCCATTTCCTTATTCGGTTTCCATTTCCTTATTCGGTTTCTTTTTCCTTTTTCAATATTCATTTCCTTTTTCGGTTTCTATTTCCTTATTCAGTTTCTATTTCCTTATTCGGTTTCTATTTCCTTATTGGATTTCCATTTCCTTATTCGGTTTCTTTTTCCTTTTTCAATATTCATTTCCTTTTTAGATTTCTATTTCCTTTTTCGGTTTCTATTTCCTTATTGGATTTTCATTTCCTTATTCGATTTCCATTTCCTTATTCGATTTCCATTTCCTTATTCGATTTCCTTATTCGATTTCCTTATTCGGTTCCTTTTTCCTTTTTCCTTTTTCGATATTCAAATTTTGAAAAATATTAGAAGTCCAAACTAAAATTTTTTTTGCTTCAAAATTTTTTTTTCCTCAAATTTTTTTTTCTCAAAATTTTTTTTCCTCAAAAATTTTTTTTCGTCAATTTTTTTTTTTTTCTCAAATTTTTTTTTTCCTCAAATTTTTTTTTTCCTCAAATTTTTTTTTCCTCAAAATTTTTTTTTTCTCAAATTTTTTTCCCTCAAATTAAAATTTTTTTTTTCTCAAATTTTTTTCCCTCAAATTAAAATTTTTTTTTTCTCAAATTTTTTTTCCTCAAAAATTTGAGGAAAAAAAATTTGAGAAAAAAAAAATTTTGAGGAAAAAAAAATTTGAGGAAAAAAAAAATTTGAGGAAAAAAAAAATTTGAGAAAAAAAAAAAATTTGACGAAAAAAAATTTTTGAGGAAAAAAAATTTTGAGAAAAAAAAATCCTCAAATTTTTTTTTTCCTCAAATTTTTTTTTCCTCAAAATTTTTTTTTTCTCAAATTTTTTTTCCTCAAATTAAAATTTTTTTTTTCTCAAATTTTTTTTCCTCAAAAATTTGAGGAAAAAAAATTTGAGAAAAAAAAAATTTTGAGGAAAAAAAAATTTGAGGAAAAAAAAAATTTGAGGAAAAAAAAAATTTGAGAAAAAAAAAAAATTTGACGAAAAAAAATTTTTGAGGAAAAAAAATTTTGAGAAAAAAAAATTTGAGGAAAAAAAAATTTTGAAGCAAAAAAAATTTTAGTTTGGACTTGTAATATTTTTCAAAATTTGAATATCGAAAAAGGAAAAAGGAAAAAGGAACCGAATAAGAAAATGGAAATCGAATAAGGAAATGGAAATCGAATAAGAAAATGGAAATCGAATAAGGAAATGAAAATCCAATAAGGAAATAGAAACCGAAAAAGGAAATAGAAATCTAAAAAGGAAATGAATATTGAAAAAGGAAAAAGAAACCGAATAAGGAAATGGAAATCGAATAAGGAAATGAAAATCCAATAAGGAAATAGAAACCGAATAAGGAAATGAAAATTGAATAAGGAAAAAGAAATCAAATAAGTGAACAGAAACCGAATTAGGAAGAAGAAACCAAATAAGGAAATAAAAACTGAATAAGGAAATAGAAACTGAAAAAGGAAATGAATATTGAAAAAGGAAAAAGAAACCGAATAAGGAAATGGAAATTGAATAAGGAAATGAAAATCCAATAAGGAAATAGAAACCGAATAAGGAAATAGAAACCGAAAAAGGAAATGAATATAGAAAAAGGAAAAAGAAACCGAATAAGGAAATGAAAATTGAATAAGGAAATAGAAATCGAATAAGGAAATGAAAATCCAATAAGGAAATAGAAACCGAATAAGGAAATGAAAATTGAATAAGGAAAAAGAAACAAATAAGGAAACAGAAACCGAATTAGGAAAAAGAAACCGAATAAGGAAATAGAAACCGAATAAGGAAATAGAAACCGAATAAGGAAATAGAAACCGAATAAGGAAATAGAAACCGAAAAAGGAAATGAATATGGAAAAAGGAAAAAGAAACCGAATAAGGAAATGGAAATTGAATAAGGAAATGAAAATCCAATAAGGAAATAGAAACCGAATAAGGAAATGAAAATTGAATAAGGAAAAAGAAATCAAATAAGTGAACAGAAACCGAATTAGGAAGAAGAAACCGAATAAGGAAATAAAAACTGAATAAGGAAATAGAAACCGAAAAAGGAAATGAATATTGAAAAAGGAAAAAGAAACCGAATAAGGAAATGGAAATTGAATAAGGAAATGAAAATCCAATAAGGAAATAGAAACCGAATAAGGAAATAGAAACCGAAAAAGGAAATGAATATAGAAAAAGGAAAAAGAAACCGAATAAGGAAATGAAAATTGAATAAGGAAATAGAAATCGAATAAGGAAATGAAAATCCAATAAGGAAATAGAAACCGAATAAGGAAATGAAAATTGAATAAGGAAAAAGAAACAAATAAGGAAACAGAAACCGAATTAGGAAAAAGAAACCGAATAAGGAAATAGAAACCGAATAAGGAAATAGAAACCGAATAAGGAAATAGAAACCGAATAAGGAAATAGAAACCGAAAAAGGAAATGAATATGGAAAAAGGAAAAAGAAACCGAATAAGGAAATGGAAATTGAATAAGGAAATGAAAATCCAATAAGGAAATAGAAACCGAATAAGGAAATGAAAATTGAATAAGGAAAAAGAAATCAAATAAGGAAACAGAAACCGAATTAGGAAAAAGAAACCGAATAAGGAAATAGAAACCGAATAAGGAAATAGAAACCGAATAAGGAAATAGAAACCGAATAAGGAAATGAAAATACAATAAGGAAATAGAATCTGATTAAGGGAATAGAAACCGAAAAAGGAAATGAATATTGAAAAAGGAAAAAGAAACCGAATAAGGAAATGGAAATTGAATAAGGAAATGAAAATCCAATAAGGAAATAGAAACCGAATAAGGAAATGAAAATTGAATAAGGAAAAAGAAATCAAATAAGGAAACAGAAACCGAATTAGGAAAAAGAAACCGAATAAGGAAATAGAAACCGAATAAGGAAATAGAAACCGAATAAGGAAATAGAAACCGAATAAGGAAATGAAAATCCAATAAGGAAATAGAATCTGATTAAGGGAATAGAAACCGAAAAAGGAAATGAATATTGAAAAAGGAAAAAGAAACCGAATAAGGAAATGGAAATTGAATAAGGAAATGAAAATCCAATAAGGAAATAGAAACCGAATAAGGAAATGAAAATTGAATAAGGAAATAGAAACCGAAAAAGGAAATGAATATTGAAAAAGGAAAAAGAAACCGAATAAGGAAATGGAAATTGAATAAGGAAATGAAAATCCAATAAGGAAATAGAAACCGAATAAGGAAATATATTGAAAAAGAAAATGAAAATCGAATAAGGAAAAAGAAATTGAATAAGGAAACGAAAAAAAAATTTGAAAAATTTTTTGAGGAGAAAAAAAATTTGAGGAAAAAAAAAATTTGAGAAAAAAAATTTGAGGAAAAAAATTTTGAGGAAAAAAAATTTGAGAAAAAAAAAATTTTGAGGAAAAAAAAATTTGAGGAAAAAAAATTTGAGGAAAAAAAAAATTTGAGGAAAAAAAAAATTTGAGAAAAAAAAAATTTGAGGAAAAAAAAATTTTGAGGAAAAAAAATTTTGAGGAAAAAAAAATTTGAAGCAAAAAAATTTTTAGTTTGGACTTGTAATATTTTTCAAAATTTGAATATCGAAAAAGGAAAAAGGAAAAAGGAACCAACTTGTGTCTGGTGTGTACCTATTCAGATTTATATTTTAGTTGTATGTGGAAATGTTGCATAAAACATAATGCACATGAAAATTCGATCAGTAAGTTTCGTCTCTTTTACTACCTTGAAAATTGACCAAGTACATGTACTTACGAATATGATGTCATTTTAGATGAACAATATATGTATTGGATCACACATATACAGTATATGTACATTGTCGGAAAATATAAAATTGATTTGTACTCGCTATGAAACAGGAGAAAAGCTCGACGGAGCCTCGCTTTTTGTCCTGTTTCTAAAGCTCATAGAAATAAATTATATATTATCCGACAATATACTTATACTGTATATGTGTGATCCAAAAAATATTGTTCAGTTATATCTGCTTCGTGTGATTTAATCGTGTTCTAATCACTGATTGTGTCTGCTGGTATATCTACTAGGTCGTTTATGATCTTGAAAAATCCTGGTAAATTTCTTTTTCATCATTGACTTTAATGCCTCCATCCTAAATGTATGTAGAATATCTTGCTGAAAACTGTTTTTCCATTTATACTTTATGAATATATTAGTTCCGGTATTATAATATAAACTCATTGCCCTGGGATCTCAAAGCTTGAGAATTGGATTATCGGGACTATTAATAAAGATATTGATCACACTTGTCTTAAACTCAAACAAACAAACTAAAAGTAAATAACTGACACGTCTGTTGAAAAATTGATTCATCAAGTTTACCGAAATTAGAACAGGCATAAATGTAAGTGATGTATTAATTAAGCGCTTTCAAGGGGTTGTCTCTTCAAAGAAAATTGTAAATCTAAAATATAACATTGGCCGTTCAATTATTCCACTTATTTTATCCCATTGCAATTTTTTTTTCTTTCTGAAAGAATGACATTACAATGCAAAAAAGAAACAATTGTCACTCAACATAATAAAATATAGAACGGCAAGCCCTTTTAGAACTGCTTTTTCTTCTTACAATACTCCTCAAGTGTATACCATCCGGGTATACGTATAACCTATACGTATGTGTATCAATATGTAGCTATTTTTAAACTGGTGTAATTATTAGAAGTAGGTTTTAAAATGTATTAGTGTATATATCGTATCTGTTGCCACTTTGTGAAATATGATAGTAATCATACTATTTGAAATATATCGAATACCTTAATATTTGTTTGAGTTTTCGCTAAACAAAAAATAAAAGGAAAATCTGGGGAATAAGAATGGCTGGTAACTTTTTTTTTCTCTCAAATGTTTTAACATATATATTTTTTTAATATAATTTTATTTGTAAAATATAATTCATTTCTGGGATCAACAGTCCAGCAGCAGCGAGATGGAATTTGGGCTTTAGAAATTATGTGTGTTCAAAGAGCTTTTCTGGATTTACCATCAGGAACGTTCAGACCTTAACATTTTTAACTATAAACGCTGCAACGTTAATAGCTACATAACCAAAAGAAAATAGCAAAACTCATGTAAGGTAAATCTCCTAAAGGGAGACTGGGAAATCCGCATTTAAATCCTTGCCAAAATGGGGCATCCGTTTGGTGTGTGGGATGTCCGGTCTGAATGGAGACGTAACATTCGATGCCTCGTGTAAAGAACCCATGCGACACCTCTTTGAGGTTTCGTAGGTGGCCTGTTGCAAGGTAAAATGTCTGTCCCTATCCAATAAAGCTTTTTTCATTGGCAGTCGAATTTTCCCAAAACTTCATCTCTTAATTATGTCTAATTCAGTAATCAACGATTTTATAAGTTGATGTTTAAATTCATTATTATATTTTGTCTCGCCTTTGCGACTCCGAGATTTAATTACGCTGACTGTTTCCTTTGGCATCAACATTTGTTTCGGTTAATGTTTCGGTAGTTTAATGGAAACAACGATTGGTCAAAGGTACCTTGGGACAGGACAATTTTTTAAAAGCCCTCCCCAATGTTTCAGAAATCGTTTATTTTTTTCTTTTCAACTAATTTCAATTATTTTCGCGGTTTTCTATATAATATATAAAATTGAGAATGGAAATGGGGAATGTGTCAAAGAGACAACAACCCGACCAAATAAAAAACAACAGCAGAGGGTCACCAACAGGTCTTCAATGTAGCGAGAAATTCCCGCACCCGGAGGCGTCCCTCAGCTGGCCCATAAACAAATATATACTAGTCCAGTGATAATGAACGCCATACTAATTTCCAAATTGTACACAAGAAACTAAAATTAAAATAATACAAGACTAACAAAGGCCAGAGGCTCCTGACTTGGGACAGGCGCATAAATGCGGCGGGGTTAAACATGTTTGTGAGATCTCAACCCTCCCCCTATACCTCTAACCAATGTAGTAAAGTAAACGCATAACAAAACGCACATTAAAATTCAGTTCAAGAGAAATCCGAGTCTGATGTCAGAAGATGTAACCAAAGAAAATAAACAAAATGACAATAATACATAAATAACAACAGACTACTAGCAGTTAACTGACATGCCAGCTCCAGACTTCAATTAAACTGACTGAAAGATTATGATTTCATCATATGAACATCAGGCACAATCCTTCCCGTTAGGGGTTTAGTATCATACCATCATAACATATATGAAAAGAACATAACCCGTGTCATGCCAACAACTGTTTTTAGAATAAATGTGTTTAGTTCCGATGCAAAGACCTTATCAGTGACTCAATATTAACGCCAAAATATGCAATCTTTAATGACTTGACAACAGTATCGTAATTATATCCCTTCTTAATAAGTCTATTCAAAGGTTTTGTAAGTTTCTGAGGTGAATACTGACACCTTTGTGCTTTATAAAGAATATTACCATAAAAAATTGGATGTGAAATACCTGAACGTATTAGAAGTCTGCATGTTGAGCTATATTTACGAATGATGTCTTTATACCGATGATAAAATTTAGTAAATGTTTTGACTAGTTTGTGATATCGAAAACCCTGGTGTAATAATTTTTCAGTAATACATAAATTTCTCTCGTTAAAATCTAAAACAGTGTTACATACACGAGCGAATCGTACAAGTTGAGATATATAAACACCGTGAACATAAATATAGTACAAATAACGTGTATTTTCTAGTTTACATCAATTTCAAGTGTGCGGATTCAGGCGGGGGTGTGAAAAAATGTTCTGTCCAACGTGAAAGTTGAACAAATGATATTTGGTTTGTAGTTGAATTTCCATTGGTACATTTCAAACCTATGGAGATTAGTTTGCTTTGTTTCCTCAATCGGGGTATATTTATAAAGTCTCCCAAACAAAGTTTGAAGACTTATTGTTTTTGCTCAGTTCTTATTATTTTTATTATTCTTCTTTATCTTTTTCTTTTTGTTTTCTTCCGCCACTTTAAAAAATGAACTTATTCGCAGCGTTTTTCCAAAACCACTTGTCAGATTTACTTAGGGTTTCATAAAATGTTAGACTAATATGTCTAGGTGAGCAATCAATCGTTCGTTTGTGCATTGGGGTCTATTACGGGGTATTTTGGGGGGCCGAAAGAAGGGAGGGGTTTACTATAAAACCCTATTTATTTTCGAAAATTGTCAAATGAATATAACTTGAAAACTATAAGTGATAAACACACACAGTTTTCAGAAATGATAATAGGACAATAAAACAAATCACATGAAATCAAGGGGAATCCCTGGAGGTCATCCCCACCCCTTTTAATTTGAGAATATGCTATTATCTTGTAAACGGTTCAAATCCCCACCCCTAAACCATATGGACGATAAAACAAATTTAATGATGTAAAAGGGAAGTCCCTGGGGGTCGCCCCCACCCCCTTCGTTTTGAGAATATGATATTATCTTGTAAACGGTTTAAATCCCCACCCCTAAACCATATATATTCTTAAATTGGACGATAAAACAAATTTAATGATGTAAAAGGGAAGTCCTGGGGGTCACCCCCCACCCCGTTCAATTTGAGAATGTGCTATTATCTTGTAAACGGTCCAGATCCCCACCCCTAAACCATATAAATTCTTGTAGGGGACAATAAAAAAAATCAATTGAAATTTAAGGGAGGTCCCTGGGGGTCATCCCCATTCCATTGAATTTGATAATGTGCTATTATCTTGTAAACGATCCAGATCCCCACCCCTAAACCATATATATTCTTCTAGGGGGCAATTAAACAAATAAAATCAAATGAAAGGGAAGTCCCTGGGGGTCGTCCCACCCGGTTAAATTTGAGAATATGCTAGTATCTTGTAAACGGTCCAGATCCTCACCCTCTTAACAGATATATTCTTGTAGGGGATTATAAAACAAATGAAATGAAATAAAAGGGAAGTCCATAGGGGGTCATCCCAATCCCTCTTGTTTGAAAACTTGTAAATGGTCAAGATCCCCACCCCTTAACCATATATATTCTAGTATGGAACAATAAAACACATCAAATGAAATATAGGGAGAGTTCATGGGGGGTTAGCCCAACCCCTTATGTTTGAAAAACTTTTAAATGGTTGAGATCCCCACCCCTAAACCATATATAATCTTGTAAGGGACAATAAAACAAATCAAATGAAATGTAGGTAAAGTCCTTGGGGATCACCACCAACCCCTCCTATTTGAATACTTGTAAATGGTGGAGATCCCCACCCCTAAACCATATACATTCCTGTATGGGACAAAAATTCAAATCAGATGAATATGGAACCATAGGAATTGCGAGTTATGGGAGCTTTGTTTGGGAGACTTCGTAACAGCATCCTTTTGAAACATTTGCAACATTTGCACAACTTTATGATAAAGTTCCAAATGGAAGACTTATTTATAAAAGATATATTCTTATTAAATAATAATGTATATTTTTTATCTAACTTTTAAACCTTTCAATGTGTCACATTTAGCAAATGCGTATAAAAATTAATGATAATTTATCCCATCCTATTGCCGTATTGTGTGTATTAAAAATCTGGTTATCTCCCTTTTACCATTACAAAAATACGTCAACTTCTTTAATCAATCATCACCGTATTTGAGATCTTTCACAGTTGGCTAAATCTATCTCATTGAAACATAGTTCGATAAATACATGTAAACTGGTGTAATTACTAGTCTTAGGTTTTATTAGTGTAATAACTATATATCGTATTTGTTATCATTTATGTAAAATTTGATAGAAATTATAACCGCATACTTTTTAAAATTATATGACTTATACATACGGTTACTAGCTACCAGTATACCTTATATTGGTTTGATTTCGCTAAACAAAAAATAAAAGGAAAATCTGGGGAATAAGAATGGCTGGTAAGTTTTTCTCTCTCTCAATTGTTTTAATATATATATATATTTTAAATATAATTTTATTTGTAAAATATAATACATTTCTGGGATCAACAGTCCAGTAGCAGCGGGATGGAATTTGGGCTTTAGAAATTATGTGTGTTCAAAGAGCTTTTCTGGAGTTACCACCAGGAACGTTCAGACCTTAACATTTTTAACTATAAACGCTGCAACGTTAATAGCTATATAACCAAAAGAAAATAGCAAAACTCATATAAGGTAAACCTCCTAAAGGGAGACTGGGGAATCGGCATTTAAACCCTTGCCAAAATGGGGCATCCGTTTGATATGTGGGATGTATAAGTAGGCAGCCAAATCCGGTCTGAATGGAGACGTAACATTCGATGCCTCGTGTAAAGAGAGTACGACACATTTTGACACGTTAAGAACCCATGCAACACCTCTTTGAGGTCCCGTAGGTGGCCTGTTGCAAGGTAAAATGTCTGTTCCTATCCAATAAAGCGTTTTTCATTGGCAGTCGAATTTCCCAAAACTTCATCTCTTATGTGTAATTCAGTAATCAACGATTTTATAAGTTGATGTTCAAATTCATTATTATATTTTGTCTCGCCTTTGCGACTCCGAGACTTAATAACGCATACTGTCTCCTTTGGCTAATTGCGATAATAGGACAATAAAACAAATCACATGAAATCAAGGGGAATCCCTGGAGGTCATCCCCACCCCTTTTAATTTGAGAATATGCTATTATCTTGTAAACGGTTCAAATCCCCACCCCTAAACCATATGGACGATAAAACAAATTTAATGATGTAAAAGGGAAGTCCCTGGGGGTCGCCCCCACCCCCTTCGTTTTGAGAATATGATATTATCTTGTAAACGGTTTAAATCCCCACCCCTAAACCATATATATTCTTGAATTGGACGATAAAACAAATTTAATGATGTAAAAGGGAAGTCCTGGGGGTCACCCCCACCCCGTTCAATTTGAGAATGTGCTATTATCTTGTAAACGGTCCAGATCCCCACCCCTAAACCATATAAATTCTTGTAGGGGACAATAAAAAAAATCAATTGAAATTTAAGGGAAGTCCCTGGGGGTCATCCCCATTCCATTGAATTTGATAATGTGCTATTATCTTGTAAACGATCCAGATCCCCACCCCTAAACCATATATATTCTTCTAGGGGGCAATTAAACAAATAAAATCAAATGAAAGGGAAGTCCCTGGGGGTCGTCCCACCCGGTTAAATTTGAGAATATGCTAGTATCTTGTAAACGGTCCAGATCCTCACCCTCTTAACAGATATATTCTTGTAGGGGATTATAAAACAAATGAAATGAAATAAAAGGGAAGTCCATAGGGGGTCATCCCAATCCCTCTTGTTTGAAAACTTGTAAATGGTCAAGATCCCCACCCCTTAACCATATATATTCTAGTATGGAACAATAAAACACATCAAATGAAATATAGGGAGAGTTCATGGGGGGTTAGCCCAACCCCTTATGTTTGAAAAACTTTTAAATGGTTGAGATCCCCACCCCTAAACCATATATAATCTTGTAAGGGACAATAAAACAAATCAAATGAAATGTAGGTAAAGTCCTTGGGGATCACCACCAACCCCTCCTATTTGAATACTTGTAAATGGTGGAGATCCCCACCCCTAAACCATATACATTCCTGTATGGGACAAAAATTCAAATCAGATGAATATGGAACCATAGGAATTGCGAGTTATGGGAGCTTTGTTTGGGAGACTTCGTAACAGCATCCTTTTGAAACATTTGCAACATTTGCACAACTTTATGATAAAGTTCCAAATGGAAGACTTATTTATAAAAGATATATTCTTATTAAATAATAATGTATATTTTTTATCTAACTTTTAAACCTTTCAATGTGTCACATTTAGGGACCGTTCAATATTTATCAGATGGATGGGCCGGTGCATTCTTAATATTGTTTCATAAAAAAAGTTATTGCCCATCCTTTTAAATTCTGAAAAAAAGTCCTCGCCCATCTAAAAAAATCTATAAAAAAAGTCCTTGCCCCTCTAAAACTCTATAAAGACAATCAAAAATGATTTAGGTTCTTTTTCTATCTTTAAGTTTTTTAATTTTTATGTCTTGAAATCAAAGAATAGACTTTATTCAAAATTTAAAATGTGCTAGCTAATTCTATATGTATATATCTATGTGTGTATCAGAACCATACATTTTATTGATTTTCAAACCAGTATGAATATACATGTACAGATTTGATTTTATATGTACAGCCTCAAATACAATATTGATTTAAAATAAAGGAAATAATTTAAATTAAGGGACAATAACTCTTGGACTAGTAAACATATTATTAGATACTGAATTACTAATTATTGTCCTAATAACAGAACATGTTTATAGTTCAAATATCAATGTCCCTTTATCTATTCTACTTTTCAAAAAAGAAATTTAATATGGTTTTTTTTAGCAAATATAGGCAGACATGTTTTTGACTTTAATGATGCAGCCTTTTTCGCCTATTAATTAATTCCCTAAATTTGACAGCTTAACACAAAACTATAAAACAACCTGGCATTCTTTAAGATCAATATATAAATGAGATAGCTGTACAGTTATATGAAAATCTAAGTTGATTTGAAAAAGTTATAAAAAAAATGAAAGGTGACCATCTGAACTTAGTCTAAACTTAAAATTGTAGCTTTTTTTCAACCTATTAACTAAATCCATAAAATGACAGCAAAAAACCAAAGTACTAAACAGCCGGGCATTCAGTAAGATCAATATAAAAATGATATAACAGTAGAGTTTTATGAAAATGCAAGTTGATTTGAAAAAGTTATGAAAAACATTAAAGATGACTATCTTGAAATAACCAAAAACTGAAAATTTAAGCTTTTTCTTAAACCTTTTTATTAAATCCATAAGAATGACAGCAATACACCAAACTACCAATCAACCTGGCATTCTATAAGATCAATATATAAATGAAATAGCTGTAAAGTTTTATGAAAATCCATGTTGATTTGAAAAAGTTATAAAAATTTTTAAAGATGACTATCTGGATTTAGCCTAAACTGAAAATTTGAGCTTTTTTTTTTAACCTTTTTATTAAATCCATACGAATGACAGCAATACACCAAACAACCAATCAACCTGGCATTCTGTAAGATCAATATATAAATGAAATAGCTGTAGAGTTTTATAAAAGTCCATGTTGATTTAAAAAAGTTATAAAAAAAATCAAAGATGACTATCTAGATTCAGCCTAAACTTAAAATTTGAGCTTTTTTTTTCTTACCTATTAATTAAATCTACAAATTTAACAGCAATACACCTAACTACCAAGCAACCTGGCTTTCTATAAGATTAATATATGAATGAGATAACTGTAGAGTTTTAGGAAAATCCAAGTTGATTTGAAAAAGTTAGAAAAATTTTTAAAGTTCATTATCTGAATTTAGCCTTATCTAAAAATTTGAGCTTTTTTTTCTTACCTATTACTTAAATCCATAAATTTTACAGCAATACACCAAACTATTAAACAATTTGGTATTCTATACGGTCAAAATAATTTAAAAGATAGTCTGAACAGAAAATTCTAGCTTTTTATTCCTTAATTAAATCCTTAAAATTGACCGAAATGAGCCAAGCTACCAGTTTGTTGAGACTTGTTTTGAGTGCCCGCAAAAGAAATAGCCTACAAACCAATAAAATTGATAGCAAAATTTTTCCTATAAAATATGTTCTGGCCCATCCATTAAATATTTTTAAAAAAGTTCTTGCCCATCCAAATATTTCCACAAAAAAAGTGCTTGCCCCGCCCCATTTTGCACCGGCCCATCCATCTGATAAATATTGAACGGTCCCTTAGCAAATGCGTATAAAAATTAATGATAATTTATCCCATCCTATTGCCGTATTGTGTGTATTAAAAATCTGGTTATCTCCCTTTTACCATTACAAAAATACGTCAACTTCTTTAATCAATCATCACCGTATTTGAGATCTTTCACAGTTGGCTAAATCTATCTCATTGAAACATAGTTCGATAAATACATGTAAACTGGTGTAATTACTAGTCTTAGGTTTTATTAGTGTAATAACTATATATCGTATTTGTTATCATTTATGTAAAATTTGATAGAAATTATAACCGCATACTTTTTAAAATTATATGACTTATACATACGGTTACTAGCTACCAGTATACCTTATATTGGTTTGATTTCGCTAAACAAAAAATAAAAGTAAAATATAATACATTTCTGGGATCAACAGTCCAGTAGCAGCGGGATGGAATTTGGGCTTTAGAAATTATGTGTGTTCAAAGAGCTTTTCTGGAGTTACCATCAGGACAATTTTTTAAAAGCCCTCCCCAATGTTTCAGAAATCGTTTATTTTTTTCTTTTCAACTAATTTCAATTATTTTCGCGATTTTCTATATAATATGAACATAAATATAGTACAAATAACGTGTATTTTCTAGTTTACATCAATTTCAAATGTGCGGATTCAGGCGGGGGCGTGAAAAATGTCCTGTCCAACGTGAAAGTTGAACAAATGATATTTGGTTTGTAGTTGAATTTCCATTGGTATATTTCAAACCTATGGAGATTAGTTTGCTTTGTCTCCTCAATCGCGGTATATTTATAAAGTCTCCCAAACAAAGTTTGAAGACTTATTGTTTTTGCTCAGTTCTTATTATTTTTATTATTATTCTTCTTTATCTTTATCTTTATCTTTTTCTTTTTCTTCCGCCACTTTAAAAAATGAACTTATCCGCAGCGTTTCTCCAAAACTATTCGTCAGATTTACTTAGGGTTTCATAAAATGTTAGACTAATAGTAATATGTCTAGGTGAGCCATCAATCGTTCGTTTATGCATTGGGGTCTATTACGGGGTATTTTTGGGGGCCGAAAGAAGAGAGGGGTTTACTATAAAACCCTATGGGTTTTTATTTTCGAAAATTGTCAAATGAATATAACTTGAAAACTATAAGTGAAAAACACACACAGTCTTCAGAAATGATCATATTAGGACAATCAAACAAATCACATGAAATAAAGGAGGAATCCCTGGAGGTCATTCCCACCCCCTTAAATTTGAGAATATGCTATTATCTTGTAAACGGTTCAAATCCCCACCCCTTAACCATATATATTCTTGAATGGGACGATAAAACAAATTTAATGCTGTAAAAGAGAAGTCCCTGGGGTCGCCCCCACCCCCTTAATTTTGAGAATATGCTATTACAGACCTTCTAAAATTCAAACTGACCATTATTCCGTGCGTTCATCGTGTATCGTGCGTGTTGCGTGCGTGCATCGTGCGTGTATCGTGCGTGTAACAATCGTGCGTTCATCATTCATCGTTCCGTGTATTTTCCGTGTAACGTGCGTGCATCGTGTATTCTTAATCGTGTATCGTGCGTGTATCGTGCGCTCATCAATCATTCATTCTTAACCGTGTATCGTGCGTTCATCAATCATTCATTCTTAACCGTGTATCGTGTGTTCGTCAATCGTGTACAATTGTGTATATCAGATAACGTGCATTTGTCAAACGTTCATCTCTAATTGTGTAACGTTCATACATTGCGGTATTTATATGTTAGTCTGTTATAGAGCTCACCAAAGCTTATATTTTTTCTCACGGTTAAAGTATATATATACGCATATATATGTTCCGACTTCAAATGAAATTTACAGTCTTACTTACTTTCTTGTGAACACTTAATTAACTTCATCGTATATAACGTTCATACAGATTCATGACTTTTTGTGTAAATATTTTATCATCTGTAAATATTTCGTGGTTATTCAGTGAATCTTGGCTGGGACTGACACATTTTGATATAATGATACATGTTGTACGTACAAACAATAACATAATATTGACATTTCTACGACAGAAGAGTTAAAATTGGAATTTCTATTCAACTGAGCGAATTGAACTTAAAAATATACTATTGGTAATTAGTTAAAAATATTCTGTCAATTAAAAACAAAATTGCTTTTGCAAAATTTAGATGTGGGGTAGCTCCACTAAAAGATAGAAACTGGAAAGTATGAAAGAAAATAAGTCCACGAGATGACATGTGTTGTAGCTCTACTATTGAAGGTGAACTTCGTGTCATTCTAAAATGCCCATTATATGGGTTCATTCCCTCTATTCCCACTTTTTATAAATCTGGTAAGAAAAGGTAAAATGTCATGTGGGAATAGAAGGAAAACTTGTGCAAACAAAGGATTATACTGTACAAACATTTTTTAATCAACTGTTAATTGACCAGTGTTTTTTTTTTATTAGAACAGGTAATAAGTTATTTTTGTATCTGTATGAATTCTGTTTTTTTTTAAACAAAATAAATAATGAAGTAAAGTTAACAGTTTTCACCCATTATTTTATATCTTTGATTATTGGTCCAAGTAATTATGTTTTAAAGTATACTTTTATTCCACATCTTAAGCCAACAGGAATCACCAAAAGCATTAAATTATCGTTAATTTAAAGTTACTTTGGAGTTTGAGAAATATTTATTTTGGATGAATGGCAGATATCCTTATTTCTTAAATTTGGAACTTTGAACATGAAATCTCCAATAGAAAAAGATGGCAAAACATAGAAAGAGAAAACAGAAAATGTGTATTGTGTTAATATTCAGATGCCATTGGTGATGAATACCATTACATTTTTAATTGTTCAGCTTTCGATAATTGTAGAAAACAATGTATTGCATTTTACAATAGAAATAGAACAAACACATTGAAGTTTTATGACTTAATAAAATTCCCCAAAATGTACAGAACTGAACGAACTTTGTAAACTTATAAAAGAGATCAATAACAAATTGAACTTTTCTGGGTGAACAATTGTGAATGCCTCTATCTACTTTCGTACATTATATATTTATGTAATTGTATTGAAATATGTAAAATTATCTCTATACCTTTCTGTTATTTGGTTTGTGAGAATAAAGATTTATATATATATATAAGATTATACTTGGTTATAATATTATTTATAATTATCATGATTTATTAGTAAGCAGACAATTTTTTAAAGTTACAAATTCAAAAATTTAAAAATAAATCTGACTCCAATCTATCTATCATAATTTTTCTCTATTTTTAAGTATTTATTTGATGAAAAAAGAAACATATTACAAATAAACAAGGCATTATACCTAAACAGTGTACCAAATATGTTATGCTTTAAAAAAAAAGTACAGGTAAATCTTAGGTGAAATTCTAATTAACCCTGATTGTTATAAAAACAAATTATTTATCAAAACATCTATTGTTATTTGCAAGTGGGAATAGAAGGAATAGTATTTTTAAAAATTGGGAATAGGAGGAAGACACCATTATATGTAGTTTTAAGACAAATATTATACATTTTAATAAACATTTTAACCTACAAATTTCATTTTTTTTAATTTAATAACGGCAATGTTGCTGTTAAAGTCGCCAAAAACACCAACAATATTTTATTTAAAAGAAACTATACAAATTCTTGGTTGAACTAGGCTAGATTATAATTCTTCGCTTATTTGACAAATTCATATGCTACTTTCAAATATTTAAGTTTTGATAAATACCGTTATAATATCATTTTTGTCTTAGTTTCTGATGGTCACATGCACGTTATGATATTCAGTTGAGAAAATACAATATACAAGATTATCGGGAAGTGTGGATTGCGGATTAAAATGTTAAATGTCAAACTTGAATTAACAAATTAAACTGTGGCGAATTAACACGAATATGTATATTCTCTTCAACAGTGTTTGAATTCTCTGTTTTCTGAATTTCATTTAAACTAAGCTAAATATGTTGAAATTGAATAAAAATAATTATTCCATATTGGTATTATGTATTTGAAGGCATTGTTTTAATTATACAAATATAAGATCAGGCGAATATAATTATCATGTATTCCTTAAGAAGGATTTTAAATTGAGGAACTTTTAAAACTTGAAATTGAATTTACAAGTTTAAGATATAATTTGTTTTTTATTTTATTTTATTTTTTATAAAATAGTTAAATATATGGTATTATCATAACAGTCTTTATTTGAATGGAATAAACATGGAACACTTTCACGGATTCATTTTTCATTGTGTTCATGGTTGCCTATCAATGACACTATTTTTAATGTATGTCTAAAAGATTAGTATCCGAAAAAAAATTCACAATAGTACGTTTTCAACCAGGTTGGTCCCCTCCGTAAATCATTCAGTATCAGTGGTCATTTTCACGTGTACGCCCGAACCTCAGCGAGGGGTCTGAGGGCCAAAGTCATTGCATCTGTTGGTTAGTTGGTTCAACATGGCGAAGCCCCCGCCCCCCCCCCCCCCCGTAAGCTTACAGGTTATCAAGAATGAGATAACGTTCCTGTTATTAAAAATTCTTATCAATAGCAGCATACTTTAAGAATTTAAATTGTTTATTTTAAATGTTTAGTTTATTCATCGTGTTAATGTGGATTCTAATGGTCAATGGATATAGAGAAAATAATTGTTATGTCTCAACAAGTTTCTTTAAAAAATGTTTAAAAGGAGCCCTGGGTATCGTACTTGTCGTTAATGAACATGAAATAATTTATGCTACCCGCGAAAAATGAATGCATTTATCAATCTTTGACAGGATTTAAAAACACATATTTTTTCAGATTTTTTTTACTTTTCTCGGAATATCGACTCAACACAACTTTAACAAAAATCTATTAAAGCTATAAATATATCATGTGAAAAAGGTCTCAGATAGTTAAATTGCGTAAAGATAAGCCCCAATGGAAGTAAAAAAAAATGCTTTCAAAATTTTGATTCAGACATAAATCAGAAAAAAGCTTCTTCTGTCATAAAAACTTTCTGTCCAACTTCCATACAAAGGTTTGCTTAAGGTATTGATATTAGTAAAAAACAACCTTTTAACCACATACTTCTCCTAAAGAGTGGGGGAAGGAGGCACGGCTTTTTTCGGGATGTCGGGTTCGGGTGTTTTTAGGCTCGGGATTTCGGGATAGATCCTTTTGGGATCCGGGATTTCTTTTTTTTTCTAATTTCGGGATGTCGGGATTTATTGTTTTTTTTAAATTCGGGACATCGGGATTACATATTGTTAAGCCCGGTATTTCGGGTTTAGAACCCCTCCGACCCCTCCTCAAGAGTGACACCACCGACGAAATTTAGAATAACATATATCTTGCTTTTGCGACAGATAAATATGTCACAGGCTCGACAAAAATGCAAACCACAATATCGAATCACAGAAGATAATGAATTCATTTAAATAAAAAATAAGTTGGTAAAATTCTCTGAAAATTCACAGCTAGTAGATTCAGACTTGAAAGACAATTAACAGATCTATATAATTTGATACCTTTTGTTTGAAAAGTAAAATTCGTCACTTTTATTCGCAATTGAAAAAAGATTTACAGGGCTGATGTATAATTTATAAGCAATTTGTATTCTATTTAGATTAAAATATATTTTTTTAATCAAAATGCAAGTGTACGCCCGGGCGTTTTGACGTACACGTAGCTACGCGCCTGCAGTATGTCTTCGGAATATACAAATATTAAGGTATTGTCAATAATTTCAATAACGGCCGGGAAACAGACTAGATGTTAACCTTCTATGATTATTTAAGAATGACGGATGTTTTTTTCCCGGTACGCCTAAACACTGCTAAGGACTACAAGGAGTGCTTTTATATGTATTATTTCTATATATCATGTTAGAGATATCACTTTGTGGTTAAAGTTTTTGACATTTTAATAACCGTTTCTTAAACTATACTGGATTTCTACCACTTGGACAGAAGCTTGTTTATGATCATAAGATAGTATCAAGAAGTTTTTAAACATTTATTAGATTCATTTTACTGTCCTGGGTTTTTACCAAACTTGGACAGAAGCTTCTTTCAATTAAAAGATTATAGGAATATTCAATTGATTTTTTTCCTCATTTTTGTTGAGCCTGCGATTCACAGAAAGAATAGGCGAGACACTGGGTTCCGCGGAAACCTTACGATTTTTTTTAACAAATTGTCTGTTTAACATATTGTATAAGATAATTTATGAAATAATGACTGTGGTACAATGTATGTTCATTATTCACTGTTGAAGACCGTGGCGTGACTTATGGTGAAACTTCTGTGTCATTTTATTTCTTGCGATGAGTTGTCTCATCCCCAATCATACCACATCTTTGTCTTGTTTTCAAAACTTCAACACGTACTTTCAAAAACTTAAAGAACGATTGTACGAATATGTAGTGAAACCTCGTAACCAGCTTCAACATGTTCATTTGTGGACAAGTATCATTTGCGAATCTATAAAACACGTATTCAAAATGGCGATTAACTGAATAACCACAAAGTATACCAGAATTTGTGACGACGGACGACGACTGTAACACAATTGTGTTTCATATCATTAATTATCAGGAGTATTAATTAGGAAATTTATTAAAAAGGAATTAAACAATTCAATGACAATCATGTACGCTTTGGACACTTTTAAATAACGATCTGTTCAAATATTATAGACATACCATGTATACCCTGCAGCCAATAAATGACCATGTCTACTGTGAAATAACATGTATCCTTCAAGGTTTGACAATTAACCATAGACTAGAATTATTTAACATCCAGACGAATACGTAACCGGCCATTAGCTATGGGCCAATGTTTATGGACAACTGGACTATATAAGATCCAGCTTTGGACTTGAAGGGGGACGGATTGGTACAAGAGATTGGTACCGGAGATTCCGCCAAGGTCTTCCCCATCGTGGGTAGGCTGGAACTCATGCGCTTAATATCCGAAATACTCTAACAGGAACGAACAGTTATACCACTATACGATCACGTGCCCGTGTGAGATATTGAACATTCGAACAATTTAACTTTAAAGACAGTTTGTGAACATTCGAAAACATTTGAACTTTAGAATCTTTCTTGAATTTGTAATTACATAATAAAATATATTTTATCCTATTAATGACTTCGTCACACGACGAGGTGATACCAATATACAAACGCAAAATTTGTATGCGGTCTTTTAAAAACCGACATAGATATAATGCTTTGTTGACAAATTTATTATTTACATGAAATATTTACAAAATACACTTGAGAAAATACTTCTTCGTTGTGAATTTTTTTTCAACAACTATTCATTTATTAGTATCCAACTTTACCGATTTTGTCCATAAACGTTAACACAACAGATACTAGGATTCACGTGTAATCAGTTATGAAATTTGACACGTGTAAGACGGTTCGTTGATTTTCGGCATATCAAAGAAAAACAGGCACGTGTCTTAATAATGTTGAATATCTTGTTTATTTATTATTATATTTTCTATAAAATTTGAAATTTATGCATTATCGATATATACCATAATATGAAAAAAAAATTACATCCCATCTAGTCCTTAGTGGCATGTTATAAGTTCTTAGTGCACTAAGGACTCCTTAACAGTGTTTAGACGCACCCGTATTCTTTTTTTAACACGGGGTGGTTTTTGTTCTGTTACTAATGACATGTTTTGTCCTTTATGAATCCATATGACAACGACTCCAATAAGGATAAATTTTGTCTCATAGAAAAATCGGTAGTTTTTATTTATTTTTTGTTCATTTTTATCGGATATAAAAGATTGAAAAATACAAACAATTAATTGAAGTTTCGTATGCATCTATCAATACCAAGCAATGTTTTACTAGTATAAAGGGTTGCCTTGGTTTTACAGCTCAAAACGGTATTATTCGTTTTGCTTTACATTGGGTTGAATAATGAAATAATAGCTCAGCACACTTCGGCGCAGACCAGCACACTTTGGCGCGATGGTTTATATAACGTGGGTAACTTAATTAAAGTCTACATATGTACAATTATTATGAGTAGTATATTTGTTTCAATGTCAGTATATAAAGCATTTACTATAGTGTTATTGTCTATGGATGTTATAGTTCAAGTTGCTGCGTACTAATTGAGAGATCGTCCTATTTAATGTTTTTTTTTGCATGTAAAAATCATTCTTGCTTCTACATGTATCTTTACTTAATTTGTTCCTCTAATGAGATCCTTATTTATTATTATATAATCATACGAATAGTTTGTGGACCCGTGTGTATTTAAATCTCAATCGTATACGTAAAAACAAATCTTTCGTATATTTCCCGTTTCACAGTCCTACGTGTATATAAAATTTTACTCACAACTCAGTATTTAAATTGATACCAGGGCGGGGTACATGTATGCTTAAACCTCTTATTATAGATGTCAGGTAACCTTCTTGTGTTTATGATCATATGTTGGATTGCTGTCTGATTGACGAATACCCGCTATTTTACATGTATAGATTTTTTTAATTTGTTTTTTAGGGATGCACCCAGTTGCACCTTTTCATTTAAAAGATATATTTCCGTGACGTAACCTCGAAAGATTAGTCACATCACTAAAAACAATAAGGAAAATGAAACCTCTTCTCGCATGTTGCACTTTGTAATAGTTCTCTTCACTAAAATACTGCCTTGAACTCAATTTTGATGTAAATATAAAGAAGCCACAATTTGGTTCTGAAATGGATATATTTTTTAAACACCAAAACCTAGGTAGAGTCTGTCCCTTAATTGATAAAGGCTCTTAAATTCGGCAATGTTTAGAGACAGTGGTAGGGCTGTAACTCAAGTCAAGGTCGCTAAACTCTCGTTATCCGTTTAGAGATTTTCTGAAAATACAATGGCTTTTGCCTTATTCGAAACTAAAACATTAGCAAATATAACTGGTGGCCTTCGGCTGTCAACTGTTATTTTCGGGTTGTTGTCTCTTTGACATATTCCCGATTTTCATTCTTAATTTTAAAATAACTAAAAATATGATTAAAAATTGTCAGTTCAAAATACATTTAACAAGTCTGTGCGTTGATACAGGTTATATTCTACTGAATTTACTATATCCGTTATTATTACGTAATGATTATATAAGTCCTGTGTCCAGGTGGAAATAACGGGCCTGTAATATCAATATGTGATTTGTATGTCAGGTGAAAGTGACAATGGGTGGTATGTATACTAAAATGTTTATCGTCTTCCATTACACATGGTGTGGATGGGGGTTTATAGAAGGAAATTATAAACAAAAAATTAAGAATACAGAAAATAACCAGACAAATAGATAGAAAAGAAAATGATGGGGTACTAGAATATATTGAATAAAGAATGATCGACAAAAGGTAAAACGAATTATAGAACAAATTGCCTAAAATTATATAGAATACAGAAATAATGACTCCTCATGGTGTGTTCTCATTTCGCCTTAGCTGTGAATTCCAGGTAAAAAAGGTAAAAAATATACTAAGGCCAGATGGGAATTGAACTAAGGCGAAATGTGAATTTAGATAAAAATGTTAAATAAACAAATTAAATCTTTGTGCTTTTATAACAATTTGAACAACATGTAATTAGGGAATTGTTTCTCTTGAATTATTATCTTTAATAAAAGTGACAATTTTTATGATTTCAAAAGTTGTGAAATCAGGAAAAATCTACAATAAAAAAAATGTAGTTGGAAAGTTGCTTCTCTTGAAATATTGTTTGTTTCATATTTAATAAAAGTTGCAACTTTTTTTAATTCATGCAGTTAGAAAAATCAAAATATTGTAATTATCCTTTACATTTTGCAACACAAAAAGTTTAATAGAAATAAAACCCACATATTTTCCCACAGACTTGTTTAATTGCATAACAGAAACTTTAATAAAATAAATATTAAAAAATCTTCAAAACTGTGCTAATTATATATATCAAGCAAAATCCATGGTATTCAATGACTTGACTTCTTCAAGATTTGAACAAATTACTAATGATTAGTTTATCATGAGATGCACAGACCACTGAGACTGTACAAAACTGCCTTCATTCGAAAGTAGTAGATAAGCACTCTACCAGACAAAACTGCAATCACGTTTACCAAATACTTAACCAAGAATACAAACCTTGGAAAACGCACCACAGACTAATGCCTGCACCAAGATAACGTATAATTGTGATATGAAGAGAGGGCAGATACCCACAAAAAATCTGGAACCACCACCAGACAGAAGGACCCAGGACAAATAAGCATTTAGAGAGCTGGCATAACAAGCTCAAAAAGAGAGCCAAAACAGCACATCCAAACATATTTTAAATTATCAATGTGTTCAAGAAAGAGCAAGAAGCTTACGAGGCAAAGAAAGTACAGTGTGCAGCAGGTGGCAAGATGAGAGGAAAATCAAAGAAGTATAGATAAATAGAAGAAAGATTCACCACTTTAAAGTATCTGTTTTATTGTTTGACTTTGTGTCTTTGGTCCCTGAATATATCCTTTTCGGTTCTTTTCGGTTCTTTTTGGTCCTTTTCGGTCCTTTTCGGTTCTTTTCTGTAAATCGTCGCTCTTTTCTGTAAGTCGTCGAACCCTATTCAGTATGGTGATGCAGCATCTTACATCCTCAAACTTGGAAACTAAATTAACCTTGAGCATTCAAATGCGTATATCAGTGCCTTGTACTTGTATGCTATTTGTCTTTATTTATTCATTAAAATATGAAATGTTCATATCCAATTTGTCATCTCTAATAAGACTTTATTTACAAAATATAACACATGAGTAAAAAAAAAAAAAACACTTTCAGAAAAAAAAAGAGCAACTATAAAAAGTGGGACACCAAAAATTAAAAAAAATATCTTTCCTTTAAAAAGTATTTCATGGTAGAATTTGACATCAAAATAACAAATATCAACTAATTGCAATACAAACAAAACATAACATAATAACAATGTTTACAGAAGCTCCCATTTCGCCTTAGTTAACTTGTGTACCTGAAAATTTGTACTAAGGCAAACTGGGATTAATTTTCTATATAAATTTTGACAGCTAAGGCGAAATGAGAATAAGCCCTCCTCATTCACACCCTCATGATCTGACATTTAAAGCTTTAGGACAATTATGGGCATGCGATACAGTTTTAGACCGACAGTGAATTTTTTTTTACAAAATCAATTTGTACATGTGTATATGTAACATTATATCTTCATGTGCTAAAGTTAAAAGACAAATATGTTTGAATTATTCGACATTTACTTAATACTTAGGTTTTAACACCCTGAACATTTTATGTTTCAAAATATAAAGATATGCAGATTTCGGTAAAGAGATATGGAATGGATATGCAGATTTTGGTAAAGAGATAAGGAATATCATTGTTACAAAGTTGGGCTCTTACTACATGTGTGTAACAATTCTTTGTTAATATTAATTGATTTGTGTTAAAAGAAATTGATTTAAGAAAAAACGGTATTTTTGTTGTATATTTATCTAGTTAAAAAAAGTCGTTAATTTCTTCATAATAGTTGGAACAAAAATCTCCATACGGTATCAAGCCACATGTTATTTCTAAAAAAGAAGAGACACAAGCTCTTAAGCTAATGGTTAAATCTCGAAAAATGCATCTTCTCCCGATCTTTCACAGTTTGACGTCGCGCAAAATAACATTTACGGCAGCAATTTTAAATGTGTCGATAAAAGAACGAATTCTTCAATTATTAAGTAAGTAAGTTTCTGTCAAAAATCATTATATAGGAAACTATTATTAAGGGGGTCCGTAGAAATACCGCAAAGGACCTCCTTAGTGCACTAAGAAGAAAAATGTGCACTAGGAACCTGATGGAATGATATAACTGTCACAAAGGACATGACATATAGAAATAGACTTTGTAAAAATACATAATTTCAAATTTTATGATATCTTTTGTAATTAGAAAGTTATTTTATGTTTTATCGACACGCGCCTCAATCAGATGACTGTCACCTGTGTAATCGATAGAAATTCATGTTTGCTCAACCATGACCGAATCCACTTTGTATACTGATTACACATGTAAAATTGAAGATGCGAAACATGTTATATTAGACTGTCCTTTATGTGCAGATTTACGTGAAAGTTTATTTTATGAAGTTAAAAGAAGTAATGGTGATTTTAGTATTTTATCTGATGATGATAAGTTTATAGATCTTTTTAAAAGTACTGCTTTGGTGTGGTTGACAAGACCTGATGAAATATTCCAAGTAGAAGAATTTTTTTTTATATGCTTGATTGATAGTGATGATTTAACAGACCTGAAATATTTTTATAGACATGATCAATGCAGTTATATGGTGTTTTTTGTATTTCTGGCGGATATATTTTTTACTTCTATGTATTAGCGTATTTTCTATTCTTATTGTAACTCACTTTTCGTCCGTCGTCGTTAGCTCTTACAAAAATCTTCTCCTCTGAAATCTGAAATCTGGGCCAAATTTTAGTTAGGTATAGAACAGTAATTTTGTTCAACCGAAATACTAATAAAAGATTATAAGAGTTTAATTTGGAAGCAATACAGCTTAAGGATACATTTAGGTGAGGTAAGGTTAAAATTAATAAATCAAGAATTTAAAATTGATACTATAAGATGTTAGAGCATATGTTAAGGATAAAATAACCTAATAATATTGATAGGTCATGGACCTTCTAGTCGAGATATTTGAGATTTAAAATATTGCGGGAAAAGGATGACTCGGACTTTAACCTTATTTTTGCATTGGTATTATCAGAGACATATATGTCTCTGGTATTATTTGGATCTCAAAACAAAAGAAAGAAAATCAAGAATCAAAGACCTTTCATGAGCTATTAAGTCTCATATGAAAAAAATAAATGGTTGTTATGGGGCAAATTGTTTTACCTTGTATTGTATAGAAAAACACCAAGGAGTCCGAACATTTGACACGATAATGATTGTCGGTTGCTTAACGTCCAGTGGCAAATATTTCATGCATTTTCAACGAGAGCAAGTTAACAATACATATAACAGGAAGGCCTTGTTATGATAGAGGCCACCCGGGATGATGGGCGGGGAAATTTGGACTGCCACTGGAAAACGACGGTATATTAGATAGGGGCAGACATTTTGCCTTGCAACAGGCTACCTACGGACCCCTCAATAGTTGTTGCAAGGGTTCTTAACGTGCAAAGAGCGTGGCACTCTCTTTACGTCTTTACACGAGGCATCGGATTTAACGTCCTTATTCTGACCGGACGGGATTGCGAACTTGATACATCCCGCACAGCCAAACGGACGCACCCCCCCCCCCCCCCCCTAAGCTAGCGTTTTACTTCCGATCGGGAGAAATCCAAGTGATCATGTTTCGTTTCCCCAGTCACTCTTGGGGTCATTTGACACAAATTCTAAACCTCACCCAAGTAGATCCTTAAAGAATATACGGTTGATATTATTTTTAAAACGCATCAGTGTTACATTAATAACATAATTGAATTTTATAATTATACAAAATACACATATGGCGGAGAATGACAATAATAACCAATGACATCCGTAATAAAGGTAGCTTGTATAGAAGACAGATTAATGTGATTATTCTCTTTTTGGTATTTACCTCTTGAAGTCTTTCTTTATCACTTCTATAATCGGGTTTTGAAGAACATGTTTTACTCTCAAATGTCTTTCAAGGTATCTCAGAAGCATTTTTTCTCAATTTATATCTCAAAACTGGCTTCTAAAAAAAGTTTACTTAGCAATTTTCTTCAAAGCAAAATAAAACAAAAGGCAAAGTAAACACAAAATTCATTTTTTTCTTTTTCTTTCATCAGCTTGAAATTAATACACCCTAATCCGTTATGTTTATTCAACAAATATCATTAACTATAATCAATTAGTAACGATCAGAAGACGATTGTTATTTGGATATGGTTGATTGAACTTGATGATTGGGAATTTGCAATAAGCCGTTGGTCACGTGCCGAGTGGCACGCGCTGATTGAAAAAGTAATTTTACTTCAAAATTATAATATCTATTGATACCAAACTTTTTATTTCTTAGTTATATACTCATATCCTCTTATATCCATGTTCTTTGTGGTCTTGAAAACATCGTTTTAGTGTCCTTAGTGCAAAAACTTTCTTCTTAGTGCACTAAGAAGTCCTTTGTGGTACTTCTACACACCGTTATTAAGGTGATATAATATGTGATAAGACTGATGATAAAATACTAATTCAATGTCATGCAATAAGGTTTAAAAGCTAAAAGATTTTTGAAGAAAGAGTCTGCTTTTTTAAATTAATTCTGCGAATTGTTTTTCTCTGCAAAAACATCAAACAGAGAGATATAGAGAATCACAACTAATTAAATAAAATGGAGGATTGAAATGGAGAATGTGTCAAAGAGACAAAAATCCGACCAAAGAGCAGAAAATGGTGCGTCTAAACACGGCTAAGGACTCCTAAGTGTACTTATGAGTTTTACTATGCTACTAAGGACTAAAACTTAAAGGGGTACTGTACAATGTAAACAAATTTCTTATCTAGATAGAGAGTGATATTTAATGCATATATTCAAATTTAATCAATAAAAGATCACAAATGATAATTGAACAATGCCTGTGCCGGTTTTCGTTAATTTTTCCGAATATCACTGAACTATAAGACACGTGTCAAATTACACAACTGATAACATTATTACCTTAAAAAATGAAAAAAAAATATTTGGATAAGAAAATTACCCTGACATTTAGATATAATGACCATAAAAATATAAAAATATATCTAATTTTTTTTTTAATCATTTAATATGCATCGGTTTATGATTAAATGAAAAAATATAGAAAATTGTTAAGCTGGGGTTTTTTTTCAGAAAGGAAAATAATGTTTGCATCGAGAAAAATAGCCCCTCCCCTATAAATGATAATTAATTAACCTAAGTGGGGGCTTAAATTTGGACCCCGATCGCGAGACCTGACTGCCATAAACAACAGATTACGAACAGCAAACAGTGGATACACAAATTGATATGTATGAAAGACAACGACGGACACAAAATCATTGCACTGAATAATTTCAACTACCATTGAGATCGATTTTTCAAATCTCCTTATAAAATTAGACAAAAACCTTGGGAAATCTGTTACCGTTTGGTTTCAAATTGGAATTAAAAATTGCATTTTCCCAAAGAGTTTTAGATAAAACCCCCGAGAATCTCACCTCCTAGAAATTTGAAGTGTCAGGATGTTTGAAAATATGTATGAATTTGCATACATACTTGAAATTGTATAAGGAATATAAACAAATTCAGTATGTTTACTTTACAAACAAACAACAGACACCAATTGTGTCTTATATTGTTTAATTCATTTATGCTGAGAGCAAAATTTGATTAATTGATTATTCAGTGGTTGTTTAAACGTCCAGTGGCAAAAATTTCATGCATATTCAGGACGAAAAATCGTTTCAGAAGTATATTATGAAGTATTTGGTATTGTAACTTACATTTAAAAAAAGAGATTATGATTGTTTAATCAGTTGTTATGTCAGTTCGCTCGTGTCAGTCGACGGATCACTGATTTTTTGCAATATCAAGGAAAACCCGACACGTTCTAAATATTGTTCAACTACTCATTTATTGGTGATATTAACCTAATATGTCCTGTTGATAAGTATATATGTAGACAACTACAAAAATTTGCAGTGCATGTAAAAGAAACAAATAATTTCTGCTATGCTCGTAGTGAATACGAAACAGCTTACAATATTTTTTTTAATTATATATATACATATATAATCGTTTATAAAATGTATCCGTCAAAGTGAAAAAATATATATAACATGGAAATTAAAAGTTATTTGAATCTGAGCTGGCAAAATAGCAGATTATCTATTATACTGGTATCGGCAAAACAGCTACAAGTATTGCCTTTAATTAAAATGCATATCAATTTTAAATACTATTCTAAATAAAATAGCTTTGAGCATCGTATAAAAAGCGTTCGTTGTTCATTCGTCAATGAATCATTCAACGTGCGTGTATCGTGCGTGTATCGTGTATTTATCATTCATCGTGCATCGTGCGTGTATCGTGCGTTCATCATTCATCATTCATTGTGCGTTAATCCGTCGTGTAACGCTCATCGCTCATCGTGCGTGTATCGTGTATCGTGCGTGTACCGTGCGTGTATCGTGCATTCACCGTGCGTGTATCGTGCGTGTGGTCAGTTTGAATTTTAGAAGGTCTGTATCTTGTAAACGGTTCAAATCCCCACCCCTAAACCATATATATTCTTGAAATATACGATAAAACAAATTTAATGATGTAAAAACGGGAAGTCCCTGGGGGTCGCCCCCCCACCCCGTTCAATTTGAGAATGTGCTATTATCTTGTAAACGGTCCAGATCCCCACCCCTAAACCATATAAATTCTTGTAAGGGACAATAAAACAAATCAAATGAAATTTAAGGGAAGTCCCTGGGGGTCACCCCCACTCCATTCAATTTGAAAATGTGCTATTATCTTGTAAACGGTCCAGATCCCCACCCCTAAACCATATATATTCTTGTAGGGGACAAAAAAAAACAAATAAAATTAAATTAAAAGGAAGTCCCTGGGGGTCACCCCACCCGGTTAAATTTGAGAATATGCTAGTATCTTGTAAACGGTCCAGATCCCCACCCCTTAAACAGATATATTCTTGTAGGGGACAATAAAACAAATGAAATGTTCGTGGGTTTTTAAATTCGTGGATTTTAGTTTTCTTAAAAATAAAAAATTAAAGCCTTTCGAAACGAAGGTTACTTATAGTCTGGATTGAGGAAATTGCAAAGTAAACATTGACCCGTAGTGATAACACTAATTAACCCATGATAAAGTGATCAACAGATTAAAGACCATCAAAGGTGTTAATTATATATATCTTTATTACCAAAGTCTATATAAACTATAGGTATACAATTATATCAACATCAATAAAACATATAATACATACATAAACACAGACTATGTGACAGCAGAAGGTGTTGTAATGATAAACAAACATTATTTTAACATTTCGGATCTAAGCTTAAAAGATCTAAAAATAAATTTACCTAAAGTACACAATTCTTTTACATTATTAGTACTCATCAGTTTGATAAATTTGTACATCGACGGTTTTTTCCAATAAAATGGCTTAATATAAATTGTTCTAAATCCTTGAAAACGTGGACATTTGAGGATGAAATGAAACTCATCCTCTATATCATTTTTACAAAAAGTACATATTCTATTATTTCTTGTTATACCATAAAATCTTCCATTTTCTATAGCTAAGTTGTGGCTACTTAATCTTATTTTTGTTATACATTTTTTGTAAACATTTGGAATTGGTTTGCATAAATAAAATTGCAGACAAAAATTATCTAACATATATTTATAATTAGAACATTTTGGAGACATATGTAACTGAGCATCAAGTTTTTGTTTTAGACAATCGTATAAACGTTGCTTTATGACAGCAAAATATACATCAGGCAAGTCACAAATAAGGTTTTGGCTATACCATACATCACCTAAACCAATAAGAAAAAGTTCGTTCTTTATAAAATACAACCAGTTACACTTATTATTTGGACATCTGTCTAATTCACAATACAAGTAGTTATAACAATTTTTCAATATACAGTTTGAAGTATTTAGCAATTTAAACCAATATTTGAAAATCTTACATTTTCTTGCGAAAATAAGAGGCAATCTACCTAGTTCTTGATATATCATAACATTGTTAGTAGACAACTTAACACCAAGTATATTTTTACAATAGTTCATGTGGACTCTCTCTATTGCCGGGGCTTTATGTGCACCCCATATTTCGCTTGCATAACTCAATAAAGAATTTATATAAGTATCAAACAGTGATAACAAAGTGACATAGTTTAAACACATACTTTTCACATTTCTTCTTAAAGCAAACATTGCTTTTCTACCTTGTTCTGACAATTTCTGTTGTAACATATTATATTTGCCATTAAAATTTAAAAGTACACCAAGGTAAGTAAAATTATCAACAACTTCAATTTCCTTATTATCATAATACCATTTCTCATCAACATGAACTCTTCCACCTTTCCTAAATACAACAATTTTAGTTTTATCAATATTAACACTCAATGACCATTTTGATGTATACTCATATAATGTATCAAGCATATTTTGTAACCCCAAAACAGATTCTGAGAAAATAACCATATCATCAGCATACATAAGTAAAAATAAATTCAATTCTTTCATCTCATATGGTATGGCATTACTATTAATGAAAGCCATTTCACAATCGTTAACATATAATGAAAAAAGTATGGGAGATAACACCTCTCCCTGCATCAAGCCCAATTCATTGGAAAAGTATTCAGAATTAAAACCATCAACACATACACAAGTAGACACATTAGTATACATAGATTTAATAACAGTTAAAAGTTTACCTTGAATACTAATTTTTGATAATTTATACCATAGCATTAGCCTTTGAACAGTATCGAATGCTTTTGTGTAATCAACAAAACAACAATAAAGACGTTTGTTTGCTGATAGGGACTTAAAAATTACAGAAATTAGGGCAAAAATTGCATCTACAGTTCCAAAACCTGGGCGAAAGCCGAACTGGGCGTCAGTAATGACATCAAAAGAATCAGACCAGTCCATCAAACGTTGATTTAATACGGAAGTAAATAATTTTGCGAAATTACTTACAAGACTTATACCTCTATAGTTATTTGGATCGTCTTCGTTTCCTTTCTTGAAAATAGGCACAAGTATAGCAATGGCCCAGCTAGTAGGGAATATACCGGATTGTAAAATACCATTGAAAACCTTGACTAATATTGGCATAAAAACATCTTTATACTCTATAAAATATTCATTCAAAATACCGTCTACTCCATGACTTTTATTGCGCTTTAAATTGCGGATGGCTTTTAAAATCTCCTCCTCTGTAATCACTTCATCAAGTTCAGGATATACACAATCGCCATCAGTGTTATTAAATAAATCTTCGTCACATGTATTGTCTATATTCACAGAAGACAATTTTTTAAAGTGTTCATAGAAAGATTGTAACGGTACATTATTTTTCTTTTCGGTCCTTTTCCTAAATTTCGAATAAAACAGTTTTGGGTTACTATATTTCAAAAAGTCCATTGCATTACCCTCTATACGTTGGTATTCTCGCTTAAGACGACGTTCCATAACTTTATATTCCCTCTTTGCACAAGTTAAGTTTGTATGGTTTACAATTGATTTTGAACGATTGAAAACATGTAGATAATCTATATAACATCGATAAAGTTCCTTGCATCGTGTGTTGAACCAAGGTTTGTCAAAATAATTAACTGGTTTATACGGCTTGTTGTTTACATAAGGCATCGTTTTAAAGAAAGGCGACATAATGTCCTCTATCATACATGTAAAATTGCTCAACGATTTATCAAAAGAATTTTGATTTTCAAAGTTTATACGATTCTGTAAACGAATGATATTGTCCATATTGATACGAATACACTCAGTACACTGTTCTTTAAATTCATCTTTCCATTTGTATTTAACACGACGTTCAGTATCTTCCCAGTGGCGTAGCTGGGTCATATTCACGTGTACGCCCGAACTTTGGCGAGGGGTCTGAGAGGCTGACAAACCACTCAATGCCAACCCCCCCTGCTGGTAGTGGGTCCAAGGGGACGGAGCCCGCGAAAGCGATCGAGTTATCGAGAATGACATACCATTCCTGTCAGTAAAAAATCATTGATAGTAAGATACTTTTGAATCTAAATGGTATATTTTTATGTTTAATTTTGAGAACTTATTCATTGTGTTAACTGGAAGCTAACGGACATTGGTTGTAGAGAAAATTTCAAACCAATATTACTTTCAAATTGTTTAAAGTCGTGAGTGAGCGAGCATACAATCGACAAAAGCATCTTTAATTTAATGAACACGAAAAAAATATTTCTTAGAGATGCAATATAACATCTGGAACACGATTTCTTTCCATAAGAAGTGAATCAATTTACCAGTCTTTTCCAGGAATTTAAACAAAAGCAAAAATTTTCTTAATTATATTTTCTTGATCTGGAATTTAACGTGTGCCCATATATCACATTTTATGAAGGTTTATAAATTGAGCAATTAATTGTGCAAAGAAAAGTCCAGCTATCAGTAAAGAACAGAAAAATAAACGAAAACATACGCTTTCAAAATTTTGCTATAGACATTAATCATAGAAAAATCTTCTTCCAACTTTTCATAAAATTCGATGAAGGTTCGACAAATAGTTAATGTAATTAAGAAATAAAAAAAAATTAAGCCCAAACTGTGACCACTTATTAATTGCAGAAAGAAATACCTTTTATCCGTAAAATGTGGGGGAAATTAAAGAAATAATTGCATTATTTTATTGCACTGGATACTTTTTTGATCATAAACAGTTTTTTTAACAGAGAGTCATTCAAAAAACTTTGTCCACATTCGGAACCTAAATATTGACTGCGCTGACGACGCTATGTCTCGCTTAAATGCGGCAAAAGTCACATGCTCGACAACAATGCAAACCGCATATCGAATCTCAGCAGATAATGAATTGCTTTAAATATAAGAAAACTGTACGCAGAATTCACAGTAGATTGAGACGTTTACAGAAAATTGGAACAAATATATGAAATGAACTATTTGATTAAAGTAAATTTAGTCCCTTTTTATTGAAAATTACAATCCATTGAAGAGATAAGCACAAGGCTGATGTGCTTTTGACCAGTTTTTCTAATTTTATTTAGATAAAAAAAAATATTTTCAAAATTCAAGTGTACGCCCGGGCGTTTTGACGTAAACGTAGCTACGCGCATGCTTCCATGGCATCTGAGCATTTGCCTGTGTTTCGCATGGTGTCTATTAATAAATTCAGTTCTAAATGTAAAAATGCATGGTCCGAATAAGTTGTAAAGTTTGACACAATTAACTGGTTTATATTCGGGAAATAAAACGAAGGTACAATGAAGTAATCCAGAACGCTCATACCAATAGGGCCACAATATGTAAAGTCATTTGAAAATCCGTTTTTGTGTCTACCATTCACTATCCTTAAGCCTGAGGATTTACACATACTAATTATTTTAGATCCATAACTGTTTGTATTTAAATCGGGATTGACTCTTTTCGGGAGAACACTATCGGCTAAATATTCGAAAGCGCCACAAATTCGGTTCTTTAAAGTAAAATGAATATCATCATTTTCCAGGAAATCGACTAACGTCCCAGTTCGACCATAAGTTTCAATATCAATAACCGTAGAAAAACATTTTTTAATCAAGATAACACTACCTCCTCCCTGAATAGATTTAGCTTTCAATCGAGGGAATAAATGACAATTATAATCAGGTAAATGAAATGAAAAATCTTTTTCAAACCAACATTCCGTAAGAAAAACAAGATCATATGTACATAAAAAATTTACAAATGCTTTATCATCAAGTTTTGTTTGTAAACCACCATTAATATTCCACGAGATAAATTTCAAACTCTCAGTACAAATGTTAGATGAAACACTAGTTGGAAGTCCTTCAACGCTATCCTAGTCTTCCTTCTCAGCCATACTGCTATTGGGATCCGGGTCATCATCGTTACTACCAACTGTGCTCTTCGCCTTCGAATTCCCAGAACTAGCACCACTAGGAAATGCCACTGTTGACTCCTTTATAAATTGCTTGTGTTTTAAAGGGTCGAAAACATCATTATCAATGTAAAGCTTGTCCTTGAGCAACACTGCCTTGACATTTTGACTTCGGGCTTCTTTTAAAATTGGGATTAACCTTTTCCGTTTAGCAAGAATATCTGATGGGTACTGCTCACTCAGGCTGAAAGGAGTTCCCTTTAATCTATAAGCTGAACGGCGCACTTTTTCCCGGTCTTTCAAACTTTCAAACGAGGCAAGTATGGGACGTGGATTGAATTTGCTGTTGATGCGTCTAACATTAACAAAGAGGTAGGGCCAATATGCCGAGGATTTTTTTCACAGAAGGGCCAATTTCAAAAAGTGCCAACAGAGTAAAATTTCCTATAAAAACCAAAAATAAAAATGCTTTTTGATCAATATCTCGATTTACATATAGTATGATATGTGTGCTCAATAGTTAATTTAACCCTAAAAAAGGATGAAAGTCCAATATCCGGATTTTCGGGTGTTTTTATGTGGAAAAAACAGGGAATCCCCCAAGAAGGACATTTCAAACCAAAGAAAAGTTATGCTTTTTATGACTGTTGTTATTTATACTACTTTTTCCTTCAAAAATGAAATTGGTTTAGTGTGTTCTTATTACATAAAAAACAACTTTTTAAAGAAAAAATTGTAACATCGATAAATTGTACCAATATAGCTTCTAAATAAGAATTATAATGATAAGAATCGCCGTAGCTCCACCAGTAGAGCACAGAACTATTAATAATGGACGGTTTTGAAGAAAGGGTTCGAACCTCGCTCAGAACTTTTGCATTTTTTTGTGTTGTTATATTAAATTTTAAAGTTTCTATCATATTTTTTCGGTTGTTTGCTTGATTCATAGAGTCATTTTGGTTCATTTTGACTATTCAGTTAGTGTACTAGTAAATAATTTTACGTGTATCAAAGAAAAAACAATGTATCGCTTATTGTGTGCAATCCTATGACTGTCCATACTCTTGAATTACTTTCTATTCATGTGTTTACGTTATTACATATATCCAAGGGACAACTGCCGTCAAACTGATGTAGGTGCCTGTACATAACCAATAACACGAGAATTAATTCTATAGAAATTAAGCCTACATGTTGCGGGTGTAATATACACATAACTTAAAATAAGGCCACTGTATACAATTTTCATAACAACAAAACACATTTCGTCGAAACTTTTGTTCAACATGGTATTATATGTAACAAATGCAGTCAACAACAATTTTGTCGCCAAATCACAAACTGTAAAATACTAGTACTGAAATTGTTACCACCGTCTATACACGGGTACATAACTCTTCAAAAAAATAAAACAACATAACAGAACAAATCAATTACACTACAAATCGTGATTGTAGATAAAACATCAAGAAGCTGTTGCATCTGTATCACAACGAAGGGACGATTTGTTAAAATTACAGAAAAGGCAATACAACAAGAAGTAGTAACACAGGGTGATCTATGACCAACTGATGTAAGATGTTCTCCGGTTAAAATATATACATGTACATGTATTTTCTTGTCTAATCTTATTGACGATAAAACCTTAAAAGACCAGGACAAATACTGTGTAACAGATATACATATTCAGAATGAGAAAATCACGATTTGAATTAGTTCGATATTATTTGGCTAGTTGAGAAGTTACATGGTATGGCACCTTGCATAAAGGATGTTGATAATAAAATAAAATCAATATCAAAAAATCAATAGGCATGGCCTTGTTTTGTGGGAATACCTGTTCAAGGTATGAAAATAAATGATGTGACGTATTTTTATGCACTATAAATAGCATCTATCGGGCTATTTAAAACATGATTTACCTATCCTATCGAATGAAACAAATTGCCGACAAATTGTCCCTACCTCTTTAAATTCGCTTTTTATGTTGATTTCAGAACGGATAAATCCTTTTAATAGACTGTCGGTGTTTTCACCCGGTTGGTCAACGACTCCGTAGAACACCAAGTTTTGTTTCAGAGATTCGCATTGCAGATCTGTCACGGTTGATTTCAGTTCTTCGTTTTGTTTTTGTATTTGTTCTAGTTCCTTTTTAATTTTAGACCCTTTGCCTGGACTACCTGCCCCACCAGCGGCAATAGCTACCCACATGGTATCCTTCTCTACACATAACTCGTCAAGTTTTATTTTTTGAGAAACGCATATATCTTGTACTTCAGTCATCTGTGAAGTTAGGGTTTCAATACCGGTTTCAGTTTTTTTAACTCGAATATACAAGTTCTCCATATTTTCACAAAAACTTTCCAATTTATCGATTTTTTTGTCCATATTTTCTAAATTACTAAGCCGGCTATCGATTGTTGTGATGTATTGCATAATATGACCAAGAACGTTGTTATCAGCCACTGGAGGTGGCGGCCAACTAAATGACGGATATGATCCAGAATGAGCTGGAGGGGGGCCAGGAAAAGGGAGCGGGTACGGGTACTGAAGCGGTGTACTGGTTTGCGTATTATAGGCATGCTTCTGATTATCAGGTGTCTTATCGGACGACAAGCCCTCGTGAATAGAATGAACACTGGTGTTGTTTTTCGAAAGTTTTTTCGATCCCTTTTTATAAGGTTGTTGTGTTGGAGAATCAAATTCTGGGTCTGTATTATTTGACAAATCTTTCAGTTTACGCTTTGCATTTGTATTTAACTTGTTTCTAGTCATGTTGATAAATAAAGTTCGGAAACAATAAGTTCAATAGAAATACTGATATTAGTAACAAATTGGCATCAATGTTGACACTGGTATAATAATAATGTAAACAAACGATTGTTGACTTCCGGGTTTGGGTGTACTCGAATATTTCGAACGGCGTGATCTATTACAAACTAACCTTTGCTCGGTAAACGTGATGTAACGATTGTTTTTATACAAATTTTCAATTTATAGTATCGTCCTTATAGAATAAACATCTTCCATGAGTCTCGTCGTGTAAATATAATTATAAACAACAATAAAACTGTTTTTTGTCTCACCATAATACTACCCACGACCTTCACTAACTCTGTCACGCGCTTCCATAAACATGTCGCCTACAGAAAACAGTAACCTAAACGGTGTCTTCCTCGAATGCCAACATTTTATTTCTTACCTATTCCTTGAATGCCAACAAAACTATTTCAATAGATGTTTATATAAAAACAAGAGGTGTTTTTATAAGTATTGAACTGTTAAAAAAAATAATGAACTTTATATTATAGAAATGCAACATTTTATCACTTTCTCATAAGGAAAAATAGTAGATTTTAGGGGTAAAATTATTATGAAATTTTAAAGAAATAAAGAAAGTTAAAATGTTTTATTACTTTTTTTTCCAAAAATATGTTTGAAATGAACATGTTAATAACATAAGAAATATTAAAAAAAATTAATGAAATTTTAGTTTAATACAATTATTTCAAACTAAATAAAGGATATAAGAGATTTGTTTAGTTCCATATCAATTTAAATATTTTATTAGTTAATATAAACTATATGAAGATTTCAGTTGTACAATTTATTAAATTTAAAAAATAATTAAGTTAATTTGATAACTTCTAAGCTGGAAACTCTACAACAGTATCAAAAAAATCCATAAAATATGGTAAAAATAATTCAGATGAGTTGCGAACATGACAAACAACTAAACAATGTTATTTTACGAATCACCTACAATAAAAAAAGGTGTAATTGTATGACCAAGAAAAATATCCTGAACAAACTGAAATAAACAAAATAGTAATCTAACACGAGATACAAAGTTTCAAGAAATTTAATCAGTAATATGGAAGGATATTACAGCACACACAACTATAGAAATATTGAAAAATAAATCTTCAAAGTCCAAACTTGAATTCCTGTCCTGAAAATATGCACATATTGATTTTGTGATGCAACACTTTTTAAAGTTGCATTTTAAGAGAATCCTATTTGTTCAAGCAGGAGCAGCAAAATATGATTTTTAACATTTTAACATACATGAACTAGATTTAGCTACCTGTATTTACGTATCTGTTTAATTAGTAGATTGTTTTGATAAGCATGCACTTTTGTTGATCCTGATCATTCCATATTATGCTGGGAAATGGAAAGTTATATGTGTGGTAATATTGAAAAGGAAAATATCAATGTAAAAAATCAAAATGTTCAGAAACGTGTTATATATGATGTAAAAAATATTCCGAATAGTTGGTTTGAAGATGAAAATGTGATTAATAGTATAAATTCATGTACATTGTATCAGAGATATAGAAAAAAGTAATGGTGATCAAGATGATGTAGATAATATATATTGTGAATTTGTTAATATAATGCATAATGAGATGAATTCGAAACTAAATACAAAAACAAAACTTTTGAATAGTTGTAACAATAAAAGAAGACGTTTCAAGAAACCGTGGTGGTCCAATGACTTGACTTCAAAGTGGAATGAAACATGTTCGGCCGAGAACCAGTATCTGCGTTGTACGAACAATAGCAATAAATCTGCATTAAGAACACTGTATTTGAACAAGAGAAAGGACTTTGATAAACTTGTTCAGCAATCTAAACGCTGTTATTGGCACCAATGTCAAGAAGACTTGTTATATATGAACAATAATGACTCCAAACAATTTTGGCGGAAAATTGGTAACATTGGTATAGGAAATGAAAGGCAATCGGCTATTCCGAATGAAGTTGTGCTGTCAGACGGCTCTGTTACAAACAATTTGGACTCAGTATTGCATAAATGGAAGGATTGTTTTTATAATTTGTTAAATCAGAGTAACAACTCAGATCCTAAAATTGTAAAAGATGATTTAAATTTAGAAAATATTATTGTTTCTGATTTATTAGATAATGAAATAACTTTTGATGAAGTTCATAATATTGTCATGAATTCAAAGAATAATAAAAGTCCAGGTGTAGATTTAATTCAATCTGAATTGTGTAAAAATTTCTTAGTTATTTGTATTTTAACAAAATTATTCAATTTATGTTTTAAATCTGGTAAAATTCCAAATACTTGGAATAAAGGTATAATTAATCCAATACCAAAATGTTCAACTTCTGATCCTAGAGATCCATTAATGTCATACAGAGGTATTACTTTAGCACCATGTGCATACAAACTTTATTGTAGTGTTTTAAATAATAGATTAACAGAATGGTTAGATGAAAGGGAGGTAATAAATGATGAACAAAATGGTTTTATCAAAGGCAGGAGTACTATTGACCATGTCTCTACTTTAACGTCAATAATTGAAACAAGGAAAAAATGCAAATTGTCAACTTTTGTCTCTTTTGTAGATTTTAAGAAGGCATATGATACAATTGACAGGTCACTATTGTTTAATAAATTAACAGATTTAGGTATAAGTACAAAGTTTATGTGTGCTTTGCAAGCCATTTATTCAAATATAGAATGCTGTGTTCGTGTGAACGGAAATACTACTGATTGGTTCAGTGTAAATACTGGTTTGAAACAAGGATGTGTTTTATCCACAGTCATGTTTAATATTTTTATTAATAACTTAATTGATGATATAAAAGCATTAAATATTGGTATAGACATTGACGGCGAAAAGGTTGCTATTTTATTATATGCAGATGATCTTGTTTTATTGTCTGAAAATACAGAAGATATGCAGAAATTGATTAATGTATTAGGTGTATGGTGTAATGATAATTGTTTAAAAGTTAATTTAAATAAATCAAAAATCATGCATTTTAGAAATCCCTCTGTGTTAAGATCAGATTTTGTCTTTAATATAAATGATGAAGTCATTGATTATGTTTCTAGCTATCAATATTTAGGATTAGTATTAAATGAATTTTTAGATTATAAAGTTATGGCAAAGGCAGTTGCAAAGTCAGCAAGTCGGGCATTAGGCCTTCTTATAGTTAAATGTAAAGCACATGGTGGCTTCCAACACAATATTTTCACCAAATTGTTTGACACTTTAGTTTGGTCAGTCATCAATTACGGCTCAGCTATTTGGGGTACAAGTGAGTTCTCCTGCATCTCAGCAGTTCAGAACCGAGCCATGAGATTTTATATGGGAGTTGGAAAGTATACTCCCAATGATGCTGTTTCAGGTGACATGGGTTGGAAGCCTCCATATGTTAAACAGTGGTCAAACATTTTTAGACACTGGGCAAGATGTACAAAAATGGATCAAGACAGGATAAATTATAAAGTATTTATATGGTCAATTAGAAAAAGTAGTTATAAAATTAAAAATTGGAGTTATAAAGTGATAGAAATGTTGAAACTTTACAATATGGACAGATTTTGTAATGTAGATGATTATATACTGGATAAAAATATAATTCATCAGTTAGAAGTTAATATTTTTGATAATTATAAAACTGAATGGAGTACAAGGCTTGATTCTTATGGTCAAGGAAATAAGTTAAGAACTTATAAATTGTTTAAATTTTCATACTCTACTGAACAATATTTGTTGCAAAATATACCTATTCGTTATCGCAGTGCATTTGCGAAATTTAGATGTGGAGTAGCACCTTTAAAAATTGAAACTGGTCGTTACGAAAGATTAGATTTAGATAAAAGATTATGTTTCAATTGTGATAATATAGAAGATGAAAAACATGTATTGTTAACATGTCCATTATATGAAGATTTAAGGCAGTCTTTATTTATTGATATAATTCAACAAAATGATATGTTTTTAACTTTGTCAGATGATGAAAAATTTATATTTTTGTTCAAGAATGAAAATGTTTGTAGTTCTGTTGCCAAAACCTGCAATAATATTTTATTACGACGAAACAGTATCTTATACTGTTAAAAATCAAACTGTTTCAGTTATTTTTATTAAGTACATGTACAAAATGTATCAGGTTTTATCCTTGGATGTGCATGGTGATATTGCACTTTTATGTTTTGTATAAATAACAAAACTTATGTTTTAATTCTGTTGTTTTAAAATTGTATATAACAGTCTCTCATAGTTCTTTTAAGAATGGCACATGCATTCTAAATTTTATATTGTGTACTTGATATTATATTGTGTTTATACTTGTATGTGGTGAGACTTTAATAAACTATTGAATCTGAATCTGAATCTGTGATAACTACTTTCACCTATTCCTTGAACGCCAACATAATTTTACAGGTAAATTGTCGGTAGATCAAAGGATGTTGGCATTCAAGGAATAAACCACATAAACAAATACTATAAACGTATCTTGAATTGTCAAATAATTCTTATCAAAATCAAGCCAAGCATGAAATTATAATTTCCCATATGTATGAGAACTATGAGGATATAAAATGAACACTTTATCATACTAGCATATTAATACCGGAAATCTGACTTTCATCGATTAAAAATATTTTTTATGAGAATTAAAAGATCAAAAGATGTACAGTTGAGGTTATTAAAGATAAGATGGGTATAATCCTGCATGCGGTTGTAGTTCAGTGACTGCTATTAAAGTATTCTTAGATTTGGCGTTATTCAATATATTCTCTAGATCATATCAGTAGTCAAACCTACCGATGGGGATATTTCCATGTCTTGATTTGGACAATGGTTGTTTTATTTCGTTGGACACTTAAATTCGTGGATAAAGTCATCCACGAAAACCACGAAAATTGGTACCCCACGAATAAAAGTACTTTCACAGTAAAAGGGAAGTCCATAGGGGGTCATCCCACCCCTCTTGTTTGAAAACTTGTAAATGGTCAAGATCCCCACCCCTAAACCATATATATTCTAGTTTGGAACAATAAAACACATCAAATGAAATATAGGGAGAGTTCATGGGGGTTAGCCTCACCCCTTATGTTTGAAAAACTTTTAAATGGTAGAGATTCCCACCCCTAAACGGTTCATTCAACCTATGCCAACATTTTGAAATTTAGGTATAAAATTGTGTGAAAAAATGTTGGCATAGGTTGAATAATTTGTTACAGACAGAGACATATATGTATTATATGTCTCTGTTACAGATTAAGTGTTATAAAAACATAAATTAATTAGGGGCTAATCAATCTACAACCAGTTTAAACCTAGCGTTGATGTTTATTCAATATACAATTTCTTTTACAACTACTAGTGAAAATGTAGGCAATTGTGTGAGTTGAGGATCTCTATTTCATAAAGGAATAAGGGAGCTACCATTTGATTTTTATGGGGGGGCTAGGATGAAAAATTTTGTCCTGCATTTTTTTTTAGCTGTAATCTCTGTCCTGCCTTTTTATTTTTCACTCTGTTCGGTCCTGCCTTTTTTTTATAGTTTATCCTGACTTTTTTTTACCTAAATTTTCGTCCTAACTTTTTTTTTTTGCAAGTGTCTCATCCTGCCTTTTTTTTTTACTCAAAACTCCTGTCCTGCCTATTTTTTTTCAAATTTCATCCTAGCCCCCCCATAAAGATCAAATGGTAGCTCCCTAAGTTTTGTATATAAATGAAATAATGGGGGGAAAAGGGATTTTATGAATTTTTATATAAGGAACAATCATCTAGTCATATTGAATATCTATGAGTGTCATTTTCATAAATAATATAGAAATATATGATAAAAATATTCAATTTATGTAAAATAGATTCCTTCAAATACAATGGCATACACCACTATTGAAACTCATGAATTTCATAAGACCTGACATGTTTTAAATGTTCACTATTAATTCCAACACATTCAGAGAATAAGACAAATTTCACTAATATGATTGACTCAAAAGTCATAATTTAAGATATATACTGGTGTCATGTTGTTATCCTTTAGTAAAAAAAAAACAAGACTTAGCGATCCTATATTCTGTAGGCGTCGGCGGTGGCGGCGTCCACAAATATTCACTCTGTGTTAAAGTTTTTGAAATTTTAATAATAACTTAATTTCTTAAACTGTTCTGGATTTCTACCAAACTTAGATAGAAGCTTGTTTATGATCATAAGATAGTATCCAGAAGTAAATTTTGTAATCCATTTTTCCGTATTTTGCTTATAAAAGGACTAAGTTTTTCTGCCAGGAAACATTACATTCGCCCTGTGGTTAAAGTTTTAAAAATTTGAATAACTTTCTTCAACTATCCTGGATTTGTACCAAACTTGGACAGAAGCTCACAACTCAATATATAATGAATAAAAACAAACACAGAGTACTTGAATTTTCTAAACCAGTATCCGTAAAACAAAAGTGCAATGTCCAACTGGAAAGTTGCTGCCTATTATAAATGAACCAAACAATCATTTTTTTTTTTTTATTTATTTTAAATTTTTTAAATTTGATTTGAAAAAAAAGTTTCTGTTGAAGTATCTTATATTTGTATATTCTGTTGCTTGTTAGAGTATGTTTCGTATTTAATACAACAAAATAATGAAAAAAAATATAAAAAACAAATTGTACAATTGAAATTTTTTGTCACTTTTTTCTTAAGTATTGTATGTGATTAATTTTAGAAAATTAGTCTTATTTTATTTTTATAATAATTTAATATTTATTTCAACTCAATTTTGCTAGTATCAAGGGTTCTATTTTACAATTTTTTTCTATTTAGAATTTGTTTATAATTCCATTTTTTACCACAACACAATTTTGCAAATACATATGTACTTCATTTTTGTTTGTGAATTGTTAAAGAGTAATATTTAATGCTTAAATATACTGACTGTATTTTACCTTTTATTAATTAATAATTGTTATAACAACACCTATTGTATTTTGTTTGTAGGCATAGGTTGAATATATTTTTATCAAATGTTGGCATAGGTTGAAAACACCCCCTAAACCATATATAATCTTGTATGGGACAATAAAACAAATCAAATGAAATGTAGGTAAAGTCCTTGGGGATCACCACCAACACCTCCTATTTGAATACTTGTAAATGGTGGAGATCCCCACCCCTAAACCATATATATTCCTGTATGGGACAAAAATTCAAATCAGATGAATATTGGACCATAGGAATTGCGAGTTATGGGAGCTTTGTTTGGGAGACTTCGTAACAGCATCCTGTTACAATTACTTCTTGTTTACTTTGAAACATTTGCAACATTTGCACAACTTTATGATAAAGTTCCAAATGGTAGACTTATTTATAAAAGATATATTCTTATTAAATAATAATGTATATGTTTTATCTAACTTTTGAACCTTTCAATGTGTCACATTTAGCAAATGAGTATAAAAATCAATGATAATTTATCCCATCCTATTATACAATACAATACAATATTTTTTTATTTTTCCAAATTAAAGGGCCCATTAAGAGCATAACATTAATTACAACATGACATAAACATTACAGAGTGATTACAGAAACATAAAATAATAATTGAAATTCAAATGCATGAAGAAAGGATCAGTGGTCAAGGGGAGATAATTTTGATATATTTTAGAGTATCTAACTAATTTTCTGATTTTCTTAGTTGCAGGCCTTTATCCAGGTATGCACATAAAATAGATAAAAATCTGCTATCTTCATTAATCATGATCCATGAAAAAAGATCATTTATATTTAAACTATCTAAACTGGGGTATTTTTTTTATATAATGTGATATCTCTTCTGAGGTTATTGTAAATAGGGCATTCCAGAAGAAAGTGCATTTCATTTTCAATACAATTTGTATTACAATATAAACATATCCTCTCATGTCGAGGTAATATTTCATATTTACCACATACATTGGTAATTCGTTCATGTCTGCCAGTTTCTATTCTTAAACAGTGATTGCTAACTCTGTATTTTGTTAACAAATGTTTTTGTGGGTGCTTTAAATCTAAATAATTTTCATAGTCAAATGACTTTTTGAATGAAAAATAAGTGTCCAATTTGCCTTAAATTGATTCTGTAAATAAAAATCTCGCATTTTCTCCCAATCATTTTGAAAATTTAATTTGAGCTGTTTTTTCAATAAGTTTTTAAATTTATTTTTTCCTAGATTTTTACATATATTTAGGTCAATACCCAATTTTTCACTGTAGAAAATGATATTAGAGAGCCATGAATTATTGGAACTGGTTTGACCTTTACTTTCTATCATTTTTAACTCAGCATAAGCATTTTTCAATAAATCAGATGGAGAATTCTCTAGTCTATGCCAATACATAAACATATGTGTTAGCAAATTTATATAAAGAGGATATCTACCCAATTCAGACAGGACTGCTACATTTGTGCACATCTTTGTAACACCAATAATATACTTACAAAAATTTTTTCTATTGCCGTATTGTGTGTATTATAAATCTGGTTATCTCCCTTTTACCATTACAAAAATACGTCAACTTCTTTCATCAGTCATCACCGTATATTTTACGTAGTTGGCTAAATCTATCTCATTGAAACACAGTTCGATAAATACATATTAATCTTCATTTTTTTAAATGAATTGCTATTTTATAAATAGATAAATAAATTGCATCCCATCGTACAGCGATTTTCGTGTGCCACAAATTTGTATTACAACATTTGTATTTTCGATTCAAGACCCATTCAATAATCAACGAGACTAAATTAGTATGGCGTTCATTATCACTGAACTAGTATATATTTGTTTATGAGCCAGCTGAAGGACGCCTCCGGGTGCGGAAATTTCTCGCTACATTGAAGACCTGTTGGTGACCTTCTGTTGTTGTTTTTTCTATGGTCGGGTTGTTGTCTCTTTGACACATTCCCCATTTCCATTCTCAATTTTATTAATTTAGCCCTACTAGTAAGGCTTACAATAACAATTATTGGCAATTGACTTGTCTACGTACATGTATATTTGACCCTCTTAACCAGATGTAGATCCAGAATTTTGAAAAAAATGGGGGTCGCGGGCCCCCAACCTGGACAAAAAAGTTTGGAGTGTAACAGAAAAAATTGAGACTGGAAATGAAGTGTCAAAGAGACAACAACCCGACCATGCATGGAACAGAAAAGAGCAGAAGGTCACCAACTGGTCTTCAATGCAGCGAGTAACTCCCGCATCCGGAGGCGCCTTCAGCTGGCCCCTAAACAAATATATATACTAATTCCGTGATAATGAACGCCATACTAAACTCCAACTAAAAATAAAAATTATACATGACTTACAAAGGCCAGAGGCTCCTGACTTGGGACAGGCGTAAAAATGCGGCGGGGTTAAACATGTTTATGAGATCTCAACCCTCCCCCTATACCTCTATCTAGCCAATGTAGAAAAGTAAACGCTTAACAATACGCGCGCATTAAAATTCAGTTCAAGAGAAGTCCGAGTCTGATGTCTGAAGATGTAACCAAAGAAAATAAACAAAGTGACAATAATACATTAGAAAACATCAGACTACTAGCAGTTAACTGACATTGCAGTTCCAGACCTCAATTAAACTGATTGAAAGATTATGTCTTCATCATATGAATATGCTATATTTCTTGTTTTTCGTGACGTCACCACGAGATTCAATATGGTCGAACAAAATAGGCGGGGAATTTATACAAATGGAAATAATTAGATAATAGTGTTAAGGAAATGAATATTCAAACACAAATAGGTACGTCATATCCTAGAAAAATATCTGACGAAACTAACAATATATATTGCATTGATTATAAACAATAATTTTTTGGGAAATAAGTGCGACCTGAATCTGGGTCGCAATTCCGAACGTTTTGAAATAGAAAAATCCGTAGCTCTATGGTCCGCAAATAGTAAAAAAAATAGCATAAGGGCCTAAGAGCTACGGTTCCACAGCTAACAGACAACCTGATAGTAGGAACAAATGTAATGTACGTCTTACGCATTGCCTTATTACGTTCACATTGCCTTATTTCGTTCACATTGCCTTATTACGTTCACATTGCCTTGTTACGTTTACCTTGCATTGTTACGTTTACCTTGCATTGTTACGTTTACCTTGCATTGTTACGTTTACCTTGCATTGCATGGTTAAGGTAGATGGGGTGTCTAAATTATAATCCATAGAATCTTTTAATAATTTGCCAAAATGTAGTTCATATCCTGCTTATTTAAAAACATTAATAAAAAGAATGGGTCACCGAAAATTGTGAAGATTTTGTATAGATTATGCATGGAAAACCCATTTTTCCGCCATAAAACGCAAACCACACCATAGAATTTTGAGATAAAATATCAGAAGATAGCTCAAATATAATGCTTTCAAATAAGAAAAAGAAAAAATGGGGTCACCGGACTTGTTTTCTTGCTACGTGTAAAAATGGGTAAATTCCTAACACATTCTATTGTAAAAGTAACACTATCTGAATTATCTGCCCTTGCATTTGAGTTGCCTCCCCTTATTTGACAAAGTTGGAAAAACATGAAACAAACAACAGAATTCTTATTGTTGTAAAATACAATCATAAATATGATCAAACATGGCATTTTCTATATTATAATGAAAATTCTTACACATGAATTACCTACTTCGATAAAAATTTGCACATTTCATCAAAGAATTAGACCTCGTTTTCTAGTATTTCAAAATCCAAAATGGAGGAAGACACCCTATCTACCTTAAACTTACCTTGTAACGTTTATCTTGCCTTGTTTCAATTCTGAACCAATCACTCTAATTTTCAGCAGCAGCACAGGAATCAACTCGACCATGCAATATAAAACTAAACATTGATGCGAACACAACACAAATAAAGGTCAATACATGTATTGAGATGTCAATGATAGCAGCAAAAGTCAGTACTGATGTGTCCATTGTACCAGCTATACAACAAGTGGTGGAAGAAATCCTTACAGCCTGGGATTCACAATTACCAACCATACCTGAACCACAGGATCAACATGGAATGTATAGATTTATATGGAAAAGATCGAACCCAGCTGATCCTAGAAACATGGATGTCATGCTAAGGAATATTGACGATGAGAAGTTTGGTATACATGCAACTAATTAATAGTACGTTTATTTCAATCAAAGTAACAGGAATTTAAGACGAATCCAGGGTTGTGGTGTTTGGTTTTTTTTTAATTATTTTTTTTGTTTTTTTTTGTTTTGTTTAGTTTTTGGGGTATTTTTTTACTCTTTTTTTTGGGGGGGGGGGTAATGGTTAAACAAGATATGGTAGGGGCGGGCCATAATGTTTTTTGTTCGTTAGTCTAGTTTTATATAAAAGTGTTTATCATGAAGGACACCGTTACATGGAGTTGACATTCTAATTAATAACTTCATTAGCGCGGTTGAAAATATGTGCTAAATTTGGGTTAACCTCGATATGACGGTCTTGATCAATATACCACAGGGTATCAGAGACACAACAATTTTCCCGATTGTTTCTACTTATTTATGTGTTAATATATTTTAGATAAATAACTCGTCATGACTACCATAATTGATTTTTTTTTATTTGCGCCGGACGCGCGTTTTGTTTACAAAAGACTCATCAGTGATGCTCGAATAAAAATATGTTAAATAAATTGGGGTCCTACATCAAAAGGTCATTAGAACTGAGGACAGGGGACGCTGGAATATTTACTGTAAATGAATGATTGTGTATATATAGTAAGTAAGTAAGTAATTTGTTTATTATAGTGACTTGTGAACATAAATATAATACAATTACAAAGTTTATAGTCAAAGTTACACCCGGCCCATTGGACCTATAAGTCACCTTTTTAAAATATCAGTAAGGTTAAACATAATCACGTTATACATGTATATATACACAATTTCTCAAATCATTTGAAATTAAAGTTCAAAAAGTTAGAATAAATATACACAAAAATTAAATGTTCATAGATTATATAGCACCTGACGTCGGATATGAAAAGCACGAACGATATATTTTGCTAATTTTCTTGTGTGAAGAGACATTAAAATGTTCAGTTTTTGTTCATGATTCAGATCTAAGAAGAGTTCTGTAGTTAAAAGTTCACCAAAAATGTTATTTCGACAATTCAAATAAAGCGGACAATTAAAGATAAAGTGTAGTTCAGTTTCGGCTTCTTGAAGATTACAAAAAATACAAAGTCTTTCTTCAGGTTTTTCACTTGAATATCTGCCTGTTTCAACTCTTAATGGTAAAATTCCACATCTTAACTGTGCCAAGTACGACCGTTCAATTTTACTTAAATTTAATTCAATATAGTGTTCAGTTTCGAAAATAGTTTTGAATGTCTTATAGGTACGTAATTTTGAGACGCTTTCGATAGAATTACTCCAAATGTCTGAATAAAAACGAGAAATGTTAAGTTCCACCAATGACATATCAACCTGTAATTTCAGTTCGTAATAATGTCCTAATTCAAGCTTGTAGAAAATATCCTTTAAATCGCTACACCAATTATTTTCACATCGTTCATAATCAAAGTCGAATGCTATTCTTGTAATGCGGTTTCTGTCAAATCGAATTAGTCTATTCCAATATCTAACCATATTTTTCCAGTGTCTATATTGACTCGGGATCCAACCAATATCTCCGTGTATAGCAAGATTTGGTGCGTACCTATGAACTCCCAAATAGTACCGAATAGCTCGATTCTGAATGTTGTCTATTGATTGATATTTCCGATACCCCATACACCAGACGAGTAATCAAGTATAGGAACAATGCAAGAATTAAACAATTTCTCATACGATTTATATCCAAAGTCTTTGAATCCGTGTATTTTACCAATTATGTGTCCAAGTCCTCGGCCAGCACTTTTAGCAAGTATTTCCGCATTTAATAAAAAACTGCCATTATAGCTAAATGTTACACCTAAGTACTTATACTGATTCACTATTTCTAAAGAATTTCTACCAACACTAAAATTATATTCTGTTTGTTTGGATTTCCCATTTCGAAAGTGGATACATTTCGATTTGTCAGTATTAATCAAGACTCGCCATTGTTTACACCACCGATGAAGTTTATCCAACATACACTGCAGGTCCAATTCTGATTTAGCTATCAGTGCAATATCATCAGCGTACAATAAAACTGACAAGTTCTTATCAGCTAAATCGATTCCTACACCTAGATCGTTCAGTTCATTAACCAAATCATTAATAAATATAGAGAAAAGTGTTGGTGATAAATTGTCGTCCCCTTGTTTTACACCGGATTTACAGTCAAACCAACTTGTAAGCTTGCCATTTAATCGGACGCAGGATTCGGAATTCTGATAAATGCTTTTGATAGAGTTATACAGTTTGCCATCGATGTTGTTTTTAAGTAGCTTATATAGCATCATATCCCTGTCTATGAAGTCAAAACATTTTCTGAGGTCAATAAACGCCACAAAGAGTGATTTATTGTTGCGGACGATAGAATTGAGTGTGTAAATGTGATCCTCACAAGATCGATCTTTCCTAAAGCCGTTCTGTTCGTCTGCCAGTATGTCCTCGTTTTCTAAGTAGAATGTTATCCTTTTATTCATAAAAGCACTATATAATTTGCTTATGCAAGACAACAGGCTTACACCTCTGTAGTTCATAGGCATTCGTGCATCCGATGAAGGATCTTTAAGTATCGGACATATCACAGATTTTCTCCAAATTGACGGTATAAGGCTAGTGTCCAAAATGAGTTGAAATAGTTTTAATATAGTCTCTATCACAATCGGAAACTTCAGTACAATGTACGGGATTTCGTCGAAACCACTGGCCGACTTTGATTTTGAGTGCATAACGATATCGTGGATTTCATCTAATGTAATGTTTCGGTTCAAGTATTCATTCTGTATAAATAAAGGATCCTCCATGTTAGTCTCTAGTAGATATTTGTGTGACATGACAGTTCTATAGTGTTCATAATCAAATTCGTCACTATTGCTTCCGGTGTACAAATTTTCAAAGTCAATCCGCCATTTATCCAACACTAATTGCTCATCTGTTTCTATATTCCCACTTTCGTCGACAATTTCTTTTGGAATAGACTTGTGATTTCTCGGTCCGAGGTTGCGAATTTTTTCCCAAAAGTCGTTCGGTTTTTTCGTAGTCATAGCTTCAATATCTACCGCTTTCATTTTTCTATATGTTCTTTCGGTTCGTCGCAGTGTTTTATCGAAAATATCTCTGGCTTGTATATAACTGTTCCGTAATGACGCTCTTGTATTACGATTTCCTTTACAGTGGGTGAATTCCTTTTCCTTAATCGACATCTTGTTCCAAAGACTCATCAAATTGTCATTCCAATACGGTTTTCTGTGTTTGTAACGTTTCTTAGAGCTATTATCCTCGAATTTTGGAATTTTATCGTTCATCTCTGAAAAAATTATTTCGCACAATTCATTGTAGATTTTATCAATATTATCCTGAGTTTCTCTACAACGCTCGATGTTTTCTATTAAAGTAAGTAAGGCAGACCGTTGAATATCACTAGTCATAAAATCTAACGGTATCTGATTAAGTTTATAACGAAGATTTGAGTTGCGTTTTTCTTTTGTTTGCGTTGCGATGCAGTGACGCATGATATTGAATTCCGCCACAATAGCTGAGTGATCAGGCAATTTAGACTTGGCACCTATAAGATCGTGTAATTGAAAGTCATCAACAATCGATTGAACCGTTAACACCTTGAAGTAACTAATATCTTGAAAAATATCCTGCGGGACACATATGAAATCAACTACCGCTTTTCCTTTCTTCGAAATTGAAGTAAAATTATCCCCGTCGGCAAATCTACCGTTCAGTACACAAAATTTTGATTCGTTTAGAAATTCCATAAATTCATGCCCGTGCTGGTTAATACACTTGTCTATTTGGATTCTTTTTGCAATTTCATCGGTCTCGAATAACAGTTCGGACAGGGATCCAATTCGTGAATTAAAGTCACCAAGAAGAAAAAGGTCATCGCTATCATTATTCATGTAAATTTGAGCAAGCAAATGTGCGAAAAATCCTTGGGCATCACGTCCTCTGTTTGAATTTTCAGGAGGCAAATAACATGCGAAAACTATAAAACTGAAATCTGTATTGCGGCTTTCGAATTTTAGTCCAAGTATTCCATCGACCGACTTGTCAATTACCGAAACATTGAAAATTTTAAATATCAGATCTTTCACAAAGATTCCAACTCCTCCCGAGGCTTTTGGTGCATTGATATGTATTTCTGTTCTATTAAATCCGAACCATCTATAACCCGCCATAAAAATATTGTCTTGCGCTTTTAAGTGAGTCTCGCACACCGAAATTATATCACATTCAATTGCATTGATGATGCCTCTTCTTAAATCACAATTTTCTCTAGTCCATCCCCCAACATTAATGTGTCCGAGTTTAATAGATGAAATGGGCCGGTTCTGGTCCTATGGATGTGGGTTCTCGTTTTCATTTTGCTGATTTTCAGTTGGCGGTGATTGGTTGTTCTTTGGTTTAATACGACCATTTGCGTCAACACGGAACGATTTACCCTGTGGCAGATTTCTAAGAACAGCACGAGCGTTCATCTCTATTATACGTTCCACACGCGACTTGCTGCTTTTAATGTATACATTTTTGTAAATTTCATTGTCTTTAAGTTTCATTTTATTTCTCAAAACTTTGTCCTTTTCATCTTTATTTCTTAGACTGAATTTTACAATCCCTGGGCGATCATCAAATCTATTCGGCAGACGAGTTGCAGCGGTAACATGAACATATGAAAACACATCTTCGCCAAGTGCGCGGATAAGATTTTCAGTTTTATATAGCAAATCTTCACTTTCCGTAACGGGTATGCCGCTGGCTGTTATAGTTATTTCTGGATTGTCAAGCGGATTGACCGGGTTTAAGACACCGATACCGTTAAATGCAGATTGAGTGTTATTGTGTTCTTCAATGCCCTCTAGACGTGTTTGTAATGATTGAACAGTAATTAGGAGTTGATCTGTACGTCTTGTTTCACTACCAATGTCAACTGATAACTCATCACGTAGTGCTCTAATTTTGTTGTCTACATTTGCCATTAAATCAGTTCTAAGTTTATCAAGTTTTGACTCGAACATTCGTTTCATCCCTTCTTGGTTTGTTTTGAGATCTTGTATAGCATTTACGATAGTATCAAGTTTTTCAGAGACTGTAGGGTCTTTGTTTTTATTCACATTTTTCGCATCTGAGGCCATTTTTGTTTCTGAGTGTTTTTTCGTAGGGTTATGATCTGGTTTGGATGTTTCACTAAAGATACTGCTTTCTAGATCGTCATCAGAATTATATAAAATTGAGTTCGTGTGATTTAATATTTCACTCACCGATATATCTGAGTCGTGTATGTACTCTGTTAACTCTCTTCGTCGTGACTGTTTACTTTGTTTGTTGTGTTTAGAATCAGTTCCACTTCCACTACTATTTCTATCCTTTCTTTTCTTACTATTGTTTTTTGACATTATATACTAACATCAAAAGTCTTTGCATAGTCTATATATCCAACATAAATATCAAATTTCGAACACTGATTTGAGAGAGAAAAAATATACGTCCATTTTTCAGTAATCACGTGACATATATATATATATATATATATATATATATATATATATATATATATATATATATATATATATATATATGTGAAATATAGTTATTATTTTGTATGTCACAAACTTAAGTTAATGTTTAAAGTTTACATGGCAATAAATATTGGAATTTGAATTTTTAAAAACAAGCACCAAACAACTACTACATTTTATGGCACATTTGTACATGTGTCCTATTACAGTTCATTCTTTTACAATAAGCAAAATCTATACCACATTGTATATATGTTAAAGTATAAAAGACTCTATAGAAACATTTTTAAAAATCAAATGATGAAAGTAACTTGGCTGACAGAAACATTTAACACAAAAAATAATTATGCTACTATACTAATTTCGTGGCTCGGAACAGACACTTACAAATGACACAGTAATTTACGGAGTGGCTATTTGTCCGGCTAGCCGGACGAATAGTGCCAGGGCTATTTTTCCGGCCATTGTAATGTTCATGTCATATTATGAGTGTTCGGAAGTACGTGTAATATTATCTTCAGTAGCACCAGAGGTCGCGTGTAATCCGATCATTGATATTCAATTTTTAAGATCATGGCTGAAAACAACGATATCAAAATTTATGATAAATTTTGCAGTTTTCGGAATTTAATTGAATACGATAGCATGAACTTCAAAGAATGATATAATCATATGAAAGGGACTAAAAAATAATTGAAATCACAAGGAAAATGGTAAATAAAAGATAATTGATCGAAGAACTATAGTTTTACAAAATTATTCAACTCGCTACAGCTGTATAAATGGTGGAAAAGACTTTCAAAGCAAGAGTAATTGAGATAGCAATTTACAATGTTATGTCTAACTTAATAAAATTTAATCATATTCCGAAAATGAATCTTGCAAGTAGGCCTCGAAATGGGATATAAAGGGGGGGGGGGGTGTTGAGGTTACAAAAAGTGGGGATATTGGGTAAAGGATTATAAAAAGTGGGGTAATGAAATATAGAGGACAACAAAGGTGGGATCAGGAAAAAAGAAAGAAAAGAGGAAAAAGGAGCACACCGTGTCACCCTTATCCCCTCACGTAAATAATAAAAAATCCCACCTGGAATTTCTTCATAAGATTCTGACAGTGTTGTTTTTTTAGGGGGGGGGGGATTATAGAAAAATCTCCCACCTCTCACCCAAACTATGGACATCTTTATGTGAAGGGGTCTATAGTTCTCTTTGTCAGCTACAGACATAGTAATTTTGAACCTTTTTCTGCTAGACAAAAAAATCCTTTACGTTAACTTAAATGCACGAGTAAAACACGAACCGAATTTGTTTTACAAGTAATTTCTTTTCTCTTCTTACAAAGTAACCATAAATGAAGTAATACATATGGAATGAATAAGATTTTTCCCCTAATTATTCGATATCCACATTGGAATTGTATTGGTATAAAGAAAACAACAATTTCAATTACCAGTAACAAGATAAGACCCTAATTATAAAGATTAGACATTTGCTGCCCCTGGTGCTGCTGGTGATAATATTACATGCACACACAAATAGTGACATGCGCATTGTAGTGGCCGGACAAATAGTCATGGTACTATTCGTCCGGCTAGCCGGACAAATAGCAACTGCCTTTAATTTAACTTTACTAGAGCCGACATTTTTTTCTATTTATATTTCGTGGCTGACGTATTTTGTAGGGTCGGCGGGATTACCTGAAAGAAAGCACGAAACTACGATTTTATTTTATTGTCAACAATTCAAAGAAATAGTCCCATACTTTATCCGTAAAAATCTAGATTATATTAAAATTTTCAAGCGCTAATAAAAAATCAAAAAAAAATCGGGTTTTCAATTGTGTTTCTGTTTTCGAGAGAAAGACTCTCAGCATACAATAAATCTAACAGCGCCCATTTAGTATTCATAATTAAGATATATATCGATTGAAATTCGTATAATATTTGTTTTCTTTTTGCAGGATATTGTCAAAATGCAGAACTTGGAAAAAGGATTATTGATTTAATTTGTAAAACGTGCAAGATTTTTGAAGACATGTTATTAAACACAGAAGGGACAAGTTGTGATGCAAATTTTAAAAGATACTTCCCATATTTATATTTTTTTAGTTTATAATAACTTATATAACCAATAATAAGATGCAAATAAAAGTGTTGAAACCCCTTTAGATCTAGACAGACTTTTTCGTATTCAATTTCTTGTTGTTTACTAACCACTTAAAAGAACTATGCAATTAAAAGTTTTTCTTTTTGTTTATTGTATTTTATACATTATATGATAGTCTTCCATGACCATCTCATTTTGTATTAATAAATCTTCTCATTCTAGTGCTGTTTTCATACTTAATTTTTTAGGTTTGGTACTTCAGCAATTTTGTCTCATTTGTATTTGACTTAAAATATAAATATTGAATAATAATATTAATTTAAATAACATGTGCTTATGAGCTTTGGAAATAAGAAAAGTCATTTTGAAAAAGGGTTCAACATTAAACGTTCATTTTCTAAAAAATGAAAATTAATAAAAGGGTTGCTCCACTCCCCTCAACATCCCCCCTTTTCCTTGGATCCGCCAAATGCAGCGTGTATATTATATAGGTATTGTTATACAAATGTATTGTATGGACTATTGGAGCAAAAATTTTAACAAAAACTGGAAATTTAAATTTTTGTTCAAAGTTGTTTTGATACATTGTGGAACTTGTATGGAGGGTTGTCTCATTGGCACTCATGTCACATCTTATTATTTATAATAAGTAATCTTAGAGCGTACTTTAAGTATCAAGAAGCAATCTCTGCTAGCAGAAAGTTTGCCAGTCCTTCAAGTTCCAGTTACACGCACAAATTTCAAGGGTACTTTTACTCTTACTCACAATTGCTGCTCTTTTGGTTTTCATCTTACCACGACTGTTCGTCTCAAACAACAATTCCATTTTTGAGACCATCTTCGTGTACCCCATGCATATTCCAAGTGTTATATTATTGTGGTTTTTTTTTTCTAATATTCTATATTCTACGAAATTATCGGAGGAACACTTTTTCAAAAGGGGGAAAAATCAATAACAAGGTCGCAATTCTAAAAAATAAAATGAGTTCAAAAAGCACAAATAATACCCCGACAGAAGAGTAGCGAGAAGCGGTAAAAATACATTTGATGTAAGCAATGTTTGTCTCTAATATTTAATTAACTGTGCATTTGTATTCAGATATCGCAGATCAAATTTATTCGTTCATTGTTTAATCATACGTTTTTTGATTGAGTTAAGTCTGCCAATTGATATTTTATCGTATGTTTTTCTTTGTTGTGATGTTATGCTATTGTTTCAGAAAAAGGGAGAAGGTTTGGATCCATTAAAACGTTTAATCCCGCTGCAAATGTTTGCACCTGTCCTAAGTCAGGAATCTGATGTACAGTAGTTGTCGTTTGTTTATGTAATATATACGTGTTTCTCGTTTCTCGTTTTGTTTATATAGATTAGACCGTTGGTTTTCCCGTTTGAATGGTTTTACACTAGTAATTTTGGGGCCCTTTATAGCTTGTTGTTCGGTGTGAGCTAAGGCTCCGTGTTGAAGGCCGTACTTTAACCTATAATGGTTTACTTTTTAAATTGTTATTTGTATGGAGAGTTGTCTCATTGGCACTCACACCACATCTTCCTATATCTATATATCAAAAATATTGAACTCCAGGGAACATTTCAAAAAGGAAAAGTCTAGAAAAACTGACAAAATCAAGCTTTTTCTTTCAACAAAATAAGTGAAAACAGCTGCCATATACCAGATGTGGTATAAGCATTGTTCGAAGAAAATGTTGATTAAATCTGGTTTTGTATCTAGCTAATTAAAACCTCCCACTTGTGAGGCCGATAGTTGTTTATAGTTCGGTTATGGTAATATTGCAAAATTTGGGCATGCAACCATAACAGAAACAATAGGTTAGCGTGACAATAATTGGGATCCAGCAGCCAAAACTGTGTAAACATACATCACAGACAAACAAAAAAATCGACTAAAAATTCAAATAAACATATACATAAATCTAATAAAGACCCTAAAAAAAAGAGATAGTAAACTAGACAATGAAAACAAAACACTGCAGAGAAAACAACATATTACACAAAATATACCCAACAAAGAAACGCTGACGTCTGTGTAGTGAGGTGCTCTGGAAAGGTAAACAGTTCCCGTTAATTAAAGACATTTGTCTTGTTGCTGATTGAACATATCAACTGAAAAAACACAAATTTTCCTTGTTACAGGTATACGCCTCCGGGTGCGGGAGTTTCTCGCTACATTGAAGACCCATTGGTTGCCTTCAGCTGTTGCCTGCTCTATGGTCGGGTTGTTGTCGCTTTGACACATCCCCATTTCCTTTCTCAATTTTATACGATTTTTGAAAAATAAATAATGCCTTTTATTAATAGTTGTTAGGCTAGCTTGATAAATAAGTAATTGAGAGAGTAGTTACTAGTAATAAATACTGTACCAATACATCATTTTATGTTGATTGCTCTCGATCTGACTTCGAAATTTGATGTATGATTGTGTATTTTCTTTGTAGTTCTTAAAATGATTCATGTGCTTAACGTGCATTTTATATAGTTTTACAAGGTTTGTTTCCTCATATTTTGTTCATCAATCATAACTGTATCACCGAGTCGTGTCACGTGCAGTCATCAGTAAAATACATGTATGTTATTTACCTTACATTATAAATTGTACCTGTGGGCGATTTCTTTAAAAGTTGAATGTACATATAACTTGTAATTATACCTGTCCGAAGGAGCAGGCATAGGATTGACCATTTGAGACCTCGGGATAAAATAACAAAAGTAGATCATCAACGGCTTTGAGATTCCGTGTGGACATCTTTCTTTATTATTGTTCACCAGTGCATATCTCACTCTCGCGGGTTATTAACATCATTACTTATGACACATTGAAGTGAACATTCTTTCGCTTTCGTCTTAGCCTTCCGTTGGCTACAGGGAATTTCAGTGATATTTTAACTTATTTTGGATTTTAAGTGAAATATGCGACGGAGTTCGTGTGGGACATTCAGCCTGGTCCTGGCTACGTGTCTGGGACCAGTGGCTATTGCTCTTTTGGCAGTTTCTTTTGCTACGGACTACTGGATAGAATTCACAGTAGATAGAAACAGACTAGGGGCTTCTTTAAAAACAGATGCTACTAGAGCTAGATACACCTTCACCAGAAATAGGGGAATATTTCGTGAATGCTATTATGGGAATGATACTGATTGTGAGTACTCTGTTAACATTTAAATGATGTATCTACATGTTTTGTTTTAGTTATTTGTTTTTTATTTATTTTGTGAACACTGCATAAAATGTTAAAAGTTAAACCATATATAAACTGCATTGTTCAAATATCAAATGTACATTTAAACAAAGGGATTGGACAAAAGGCAGTGCCTATACAAAGTATAAACTGCATGCTATATCGACGAATGGTGAACTCGATTCCTCGCTAGCAGCATAACGTTCAGTTTGAAATTCGTACACTCGATTCACAGCAGCATAACGTTCAGTTTGAAATTCGTAATTTTTTTCTGATGTGTACGGTCAATTTTTTCCCACCTGTACTCCCCCATAACAGGTTAAGAACAACCCCTTAAACAATGGGTAACACATCAATGTTAATATTACTTACCCTTTTATGAGGGGTACATTTCAAGTGATACATTTTTTTATTGTTATTGCACTTCTTAGTACTATTTGAAGGAACTTTTCCCGAAGAGCAATATATATATCTGGTGTTTTTTATATGGTCAAAACATGTCCAAGAATTTAGTTTTTTTCAACGACTTATAACTTCTTTATTATAAAAAAATGCGTGGATCTGTCTTTTAGAAAAGTTGGTCCCAAACTAGTTAAGGGAACGATAATTTGATATTATAAGGAGCTAGGAGGAATTTCTCCAGGAGGTACATTCTATTTCATTTTTGTCAGGATGTATATTCATTTAAACTTTTGTATATAAATAAAATTTTCCTGTAATTTTTTTTTTTTTTTTGACATAATGTTCATCATGTCTTGTCTTATTTTTGTTCGGTTCTTACAAGGTTAGTTAACTCATTACCGATAACTTGATTACTAACTCAGAAGCCCTAAGGTGCAACCAGTAATGTCATCAAGACCCTCACCCTAAGGGACGACATCAAAAGTTCAATGAAGGATAAAAAAAAAAACTTGAACGGATTTAAGTTACCGTACGTCCTTCAACATGAACAAAGCCCAAATCGAATTGTCAGCTATCATAAAAATGCCCCGCTATGACAGATGTAACACAATTCAAACCAGAAAACTAAAGGCCTAATACATCTTTGAAAAAAAAATGAACGAAAAACAAAAATGTAACATAGCATCAAACGACAACCACTGAATTACAGCCTAACTTGGGAAATGCATATAGTCATACATACAGAATGTGGCGGGGTTAATCATGTTAGCGGGATCCCAACCCTCCTCTGTACGGTACCTGAAGTCTTGTTTAAATGTACATCCATTAGATTGTAACACTTGTACGTAAAGATAATACTTGTTGGATATTTGTCTCGTTGGCAACTATACCACATCTCTCGATATATTACTAATGTAGATTTTGACATTTTCTATCATCAAGGACTATTCAAGAGAAGGGGACAATGTGATATTTAAACTAAACTTGAATTTTATAAAATATTAGGAAATTCAAATTTGATATTTATGCCGCGAAGAACAACTTTTAAAACGGGATAAGAACCTAGTACGTTCAATTTACAAATAAATAATATAAACTTAAGTTTTAACCTACAATTGATAAATGCCTTTATAGAAAAAACATACTAAAACCGAGAAAAGATCACAAGGGCTGTCTTGATATCCTGTTGAAATATGTGTGTTTTCTAGTGTGTACGAAAATGATTAAAACAGTTTGTATTTTATTTATATGTAATGTTATGTATGACCAAAATGATCTTTCTGTATTAATCATCTGAATAATATTAACTCTGCTTGTTCTACTAATGACTGTCATCTTGTAGACATGTGGTATGAATACATCTTTAAATCTTTAACTATATTAATAAAAATATAATACAAGTTAAATGTTGACACTTGCTACATATAATAATTTCCGGTGAGGGTGGGCTTTTTTTGGATGGGTGGGGGGGGACGAATAGGAAAGACCATCGAACATTTATTAACTTTTAACAAATACAAGTAGTAGTATATTCATTTTCAAATAAGTACGTACACTGTAACATACAAGAACCATATCTAACATTAGCGACCGTAAAAAGGGCTTTTCGTTTTTTTTTCGGTTAATTGAATTGTGTTTTTGTTATAACCATTGAGTGTAAAATTGTGCGTTGACATGAAGCGGGTAGAAATATCTTTTTACAAGTTGACCTAGACAGTTCTATCACTTAGTAGAGCATAACTATAACAAAGAGATTGGAATTTACTATCTATTCGGGATGGATTTAACAATTTCTTGAATCATCCCAGGAATTTGATAAACGAATCTAGATGAGAACACGTAAATAGAAGTTTCGGATGATGAATTCGAAGCGGTTAATGTCGTATATGACCGAACGATCGGAAAAAGCTCGACCATTCCTGAAGCTTCCCAGAACAGAAAGGTACATTAACTTCCCATGCTGACGTATCTGAAACACTGTTAATTGTTATTTGGGAACTCATACCACATCTTCTTATATATATGTGTAATCACCTAGCCTGTGTTCCTGAAACACTGTTGATTGATCATTAAAGAACATGACGGTAGTCCCCTAGCCTGTGTTCCTGAAACACTGCTGATTGATCATTGAAGAACATGACTGTAGTCCCCTAGCCTGTGTTCCTGGAACACTGCTGATTGATCATTGAAGAACATGACTGTATTCCCCTAGCCTGTGTTTCTGAAACACTGTTGGTTGATCATTGAAGAACATGACTGTAGTCCCCTAGCCTGTGTTTCTGAAAAACTGCTGGTTGATCATTGAAGAACATGACTGTAGTCCCCTAGCCTGTGTTCCTGGAACACTGCTGATTGATCATTGAAGAACATGACTGTAGTCCCCTAGCCTGTTTTCCTGAAACACTGCTGGTTGGTCATTGAAGAACATGACTGTAGTCCCCTAGCCTGTGTTCCTGGAACACTGCTGATTGATCATTGAAGAACATGACTGTAGTCCCCTAGTCTGTGTTCTTGAAACACTGCTGATTGATCATTGAAGACATGACTGTAGTCCCCTAGCCTGTGTTCCTGGAACACTGCTGATTGATCATTGAAGACATGACTGTAGTCCCCTAGCCTGTGTTTCTGAAACACTGCTGATTGATGATCATTGAAGAACATGAATCCCCCTACTGCCCAGTCAATAAAAACGTTCCTGTTCATCCTTCTGATTGTTCATTAAGGTACACGAAATCACCCAACTGATAACGTTTTGTATACTCTTTAAATTGTTATTATGTGTCACTATGCTAATATATAGCAATGTTGATAGTTTGAGTTTACTGGCAGGTACATGCATGTGATTTGTCCGTATTGTTTCATTGTACGTAACACTTTAATTTGTATATCACATGGTTAAGTGCATTTGTATAACATGTACAATAAATGCATGAATTTTGTCAAATGAAAGTTTTACATATGCATATTTATATTACAACTTCTTAAAATACACAATTTAATATAATATAATAAAACATACCTAATGCATTTTTAAAACATATACAATTTGAAAGTTTCACACATGACTCTTTATATTATAACTTCTTAAAAAAAGTACACAATTTAATATAAACATGCTTAATGCAATAAATAAGTGTCAATTCAACATGAAACATGAAATTATTCATAAATTTCAAATTGTCACCATCAATCATTGTAAGTTCTAAAACACTAGTCCTAACTTAAAGGTAAAATTTAAAACATGGCATCAACGAAAATAGTTTCTCTTTGTTTTACATTGTATTGCTTAAAGTTTTGACTGATTAAGGTCATAATCTCTTGCCAAAAACCATTTGTTGTCACTTGTTTGTTGTTCGGTGTGAGCCAAGACTTCGTGTTGAAGACCATACTTTGACCTATAATGGTTTACTTTTAAACATTGTGACTTGCAATTGGATGGAGAGTTGTCTCATTGGCACTCATACCACATCTTCTTATATCTATCACATTATCTATCTGTCTCTCTTTCAAATATTGTCAGTCCATTCAATTAGATATATATCAGTTACTCTATAGTCATCCCCACTGGGTGGTATGGGCAAATTATGGCTTTAAATACCTAATGTATTTTATGAAGCTTTTAACTCACTGTAAGCATGAACATGTAGTTGATAGTAATGCTTATGCCTTTCATGTAGTTGATAGTAATGCTTATGCCTTTCATCAAACAATGTAGCTGTAGATATATTGAGATCAGATTGACGGAAAGGTCTATAAACACATCGGTTCAGCTTTCTAATTGTGAACCCGATTTCCAAGTAGCAATTTCAGCAGATACTATCTATGGAGCTTGCATTTGCTATCATGGTTTCCTCGATAAAGGATTGCTGATTACAAGGAAGCTATTTAACAAGAGCTAAACTATAAGGGGCTCGTCAAAGAAAATTCCCTATATGTTTTATACTGCCTAGTTAATTCATAAACAATATATTTGAATTCTGTATTTTTTGTTCCTTTCTTTTCTTTGTCATATTGAGCAATGATGGTTATCGTCCTTATCTGGTAGCATCATCAGATTAACACTGACGTTGGGTTATCTCCATCAAAAGCCTTCGCTGACGTTAGGAACTTAAGGATTTCTCACTCAAAAGCCTTTTTACTATTCGCTGACGCTAGGATATCTCACTCAAAAGCCTTTTTGCGATTCGCTGATGCTAGGATTTCTCACTCAAAAGCCTTTTTTGGCTCGCTGACATTAGAATATTACCCATCAAAAGCCCTTTTTATCTATTCACTGACATTATGATTTCTTCCTTTAAAGCCTTATTTTTGCGATTCGCTGACGTTGGGGTATCTCCCTTAAACTCCTTCTTTCAATTCGCTGACAATAGGATTCTCCCTTTAAAGCCTTTTTTGAATCAGCTTTAGGTTATCTCACTCAAAAGCCTTTTTTCGATTCGCTATTCAACAAAATATCAATAAAATATTTCAAATACTACGATCGAGCTTATATCTTGTATGCACTGAATCACGCAAACAATCGGATCATTTTTAAAATCATCGAAGCACAAACAATATAAAGTCCACCATAAAATCACTGAATACCGGATCAAGCAAATACAATGGGATATTGTCATTTTCACAGGATTTATATTTCAAATTTCATGTCAAAAGAAACTGACAATAGGACAATAGGTCAGGACAGTCAGGTATTTAAAAGATGTAAAAGATATGATGGTTTAAATATTTTAAACCCATTTAAACGAATGTATCTACCATTTGTACATTCAATTTCGTATGTAACAAAACTTGTATCACTTTGAAGATAACATTTTTATAAGAAATTTGCATATCTGAGTCGATTTTAATAGTTCTGTTTTAGCGCTGCAATGTCGTGTTTGTGAATTTTGATGACCTGATTATTATAATTATTCTGATAAAACAGTTTAAATTTTACCAACAGGAAAAGTTCAGGCAATAAAGATCAACTGTTACAAAAATAACGTTACATGTATGAACTCATAGATTGAACACAGACTCAAAAGAGTAAAAGATACAAACTCGAGGAACTTTACATCAACAGGCTCTTAGATAATATAATAGATTACCTATGCACTTTTTCTTATTAATATAATAATCTGTTTGTCCGGTAATTTTCAAATATGTTTTATTAAATATTTACTAGATATTTATAAGTTCAGCTTAATATCTTCTGCTATTAACGTCGTGCGCTCTATCTTACCAATGCCATCTTAAATTATAATAACTATGTATGCCACACCTCACCTCTTATTTTCTCATAAACATGGAACCTTATAATACAATGGGAATTTGGCGCAGAATTGTCCAATCCTTGATGAGAGGCGTCAGTTCGACAATGCAAGATATAGTTGAATACATGTCTATTAACTCTAGATGAATGATCTGTCTGAAGACAGCGCCACCGTTCTTCACGTTAAAACAGAAACGTGCAAACATTATTTCAAGGGTTTCTAGTTGACTTGTTGCAAGGTAGTATACAATGTCTGATTATATGTAAAGTACCCTTAGTTTTAGTACCAGTCCAATAAATTCCTCTTAATTTGGCGCTATTTTGGTCGATCCACTTTACAAACCAAACTTAACTTTTTATTAATTTGTTCTCGCCTATAAAAAACAAATGCCACCGGTCGTTTAGCAAGTATATTACACACTCAATCAATCAATTTAATTGTATCGTAATATGTTTGTTGTGTACTGAAAATACTCATACAGGTTAAAGTCATTTTTGCTAACTTATTCGTCATTTTTAATTGAAATATATCTAAAATTTGCACTGATACATCAGCCTACAGCACAATTGTGGAAGATTTACTATCATAAGAAGTCTTACTAGTGCAGTTTTTAACAAACTAGTTGATAACCTCAAGCAATAAATAAAATTACATAGATATGTAATAATCCGAGAAAATAAAACGATTATTATACACTTAACAAACAACAACATAAAGGCGTCATAATATGACATTCTTATTATTGATTGTCATATTTGTGTTTTTTTATTACAAAATATTTGCATATCGGGCAGGATAAATTAAATATGCTAATTACAATTACATTTTAATTATAAAGACAAAGAATGTGTTGAAACATTAATTTTAATGACCTGCAGTTTAGTAAAGTTATTTTTTGTCTTATTAGTACAATGTAATATGATAACTATATTGTGTATGCCTTTTGTGTTTACCTTGCAAGGTCCTTATACCTGTCTAACTTTTTTCACTTGACCTTAATATATCATTTCATAGATTAGTGAACAAGGTTAGTTTTCGTGATCAAATCGTATCTCAGATCGTAACTCTGATATTTCGAAAGGAACTTCATAACCTATCGATATTTTTAGCTTATTTTGTTCCTTTATTTAACTAAAATGCTCTTCTGTCAAAAAGTATCAATTTTTAAAGTCTTTATTTATTATTTCACCTAGTAAGTACATCCTTACAGTCGGTACCAATCATTTGTGCCAATCGGTGTTTGAACAAAATATATGCACATGTGCGTCAAAGGTTTTGAAAAAGGTGGACTGGCAAACTGAGCAACGTTTTGAGCGGGACAAGCATAAAATCTATATATAGCTTTATAAAGGGAACCCCCTAAATCCTCCTCTGGTATGCAAGCAGGAAAATGAAAACAATCAATAATACTAGTACATGTATGTCCATCATACTTAGATTCTGCATGCTACAAGTATTATGTATATAGGAGAAACCACTTGTTCTTGAGAGACCCTCATAAATAGTGTATGGCGTTAAACATACCTGCAGTTACATGATCTGAAGTGATTATAACAATACGGACAACTGTAAGTTAAGTTTAGTCCAGATGATAGTATTTTATTTTACCTCCACCCGCGCTTATAAAGCAAACAAATATATTTGCTTTAGTTCTAAAAAAGGCCCCTTCTTGTTGGTACTTTTTGAATGTGAAGCATTGCTTTTTAGTGATACATCTTCGATTTACATCATTTTATTAAACATTAAAAATTTTGTCCTCATATAATTCTAAATATGACTTTCTTTTCAGTGATATTCCGAAATGCGGACGGTATTGTTGATAGCAATTGTTTCCATATTTCCTATAAATTCCCAGAAACCACAAATGTTGATTATTCAGCGGATTTTTCCACACGTATACGTAAGTTTTATACGTTTGATATATAATTTCATGTCGGTGTATTTAGAGTCACTTGTGATAATCACATCATTCACAAATCACATAACAATAAGAACTGACACAAGTAACTCGGTTCAGGAAACAGTTCTCCTGTTTTCGAACCCGTCTCTATGTTGGTACGTCTAGAACAAAATAAACCTCAACACTTTGATAAAAACGTTAACATACTGATTACATTAATTTCTTTCGAAGAAATTTTCGAGTTTATGAAGTTTTTAGAGATATAAACAATATTAGGATTTTTTAACACAATAAAGTTAACGCACAATAAATGATGAATAAATTTATATGATTTTAAATTGATTTGTTTATTTTATCTTTTATGCTAGTACAATGTATCCTATAGCTGTAGAACGGTTTCTTGATGATAACTTCAGTTCGGTAGCACACTGAATAAAGTTTATAAACCAATATGTATCAGCTAAGGAGATTGTACCTTCTCAATTTCTTTAACATGTGATTATGTTAACTGCTTGATCGATTGCAGTTAAAGATCAAGAGGCAATTGATACATGCATGTATATTCAAGGGTAGAGCATGAAAAGAGTACATTAATCTACATTGATTGTACCTGAGACTATAACAACACAGATGTGTTATAGTAGTCTCAGATTGTACTAAACTGGCAAACTGATTTGAATTTTATTCCTAGAACCTATAAATTTAATGTGGATGCACTTCAATTAAAAAATCAGTAGCACTTAACATATTTGAGAAGTTAATGCTAACTATTGTTTTGTCTTTTCAGATTTAATGAGATGTCATATGGCCTTCTTTATTATGGCCTTAGTGTTTTTCTTAATTTCATACGTGTTTGGTGCTGTTGTTTGCTGTTGGCGAAGGTCAAAATGGGCATACTGTGCAGGTTTCTGTGCATATTTTTCAGGTATTATTTTAATTTTTCTCACTGTAATATACACGTACACGTATGCATCACTTGCATAGAAGCTAATTTTCATCCTTTAAGATAAAAAACAAACATGCTCTTAAGTGCATACATTTTATAATGGTGTAAGGCATGTTACTGCGACCCTGTAATGCGAATGAACTCGCATGTTTTGCTACTTCCAGTTGGACCAGATATGAAAGGGTTTGAGTTGTGGTTAGACTCTTAAGCTCGATTCACGTTAATTTCACGTGAAAAGTTCACGTGAAGGCTCATGATCAATTCACGTGAATTTCACATCAAATTCACGTTAATTTCACGTGAAAAATTTCACGTGAGTTTCATGTAAAAGCTCGATTGAGGTGAATCTCACGTGAAATTTACGTGAACAAAATTTGCCTGTGTAGACTACGGTGACGCAAAGTTCCGAGTTTCTTCATGTATGTCATTTGGTTTCTGGTGGAGAGTTGTCTCATTGGCAACCAAACCGAATCATTTTGCTTTTATTAAACATAAAGAATTTAACACTAGAAAAGAAATTAAAGAATAGAGAAGAGTTGACAAAACATGACAAAAGAATAAAGAATTTAGAAAAAATGACACAAAAAAATGGAGACTATAGTGAACACAAGACTGTCAACGTATATTTGTTCTGCTTTACAGAAGTTCCAATGGAAACTTTGTTATAAATATTGTCATAATATCTATTCCTGTTGGAACAAATATTCTATACCATTTATTCCGTTAGGAACACATACTGTAATACGAAATGTATTGAGATGGAAAACGTTTATTATGTAAAGAGTAACTAAAATGATCAATTTGTTTTCAGCATTTTGTACTGCAGCAGCTATAGCCTTCTTCCATGGAGCTGAATATTTAGAAAGGAATAAAATAAGAGATGAACCTCAGTTTTACCAGGCATGGGACCCAGTATGTATAATTGGATTTATATTTCTTCATGAGCCAGTTTTGTAATACTGATGTTGATGCTTGTACATGTAAAAATTTGCATTTTGTAGGAACATGTAATTCAATGGTTGCAATTGGTTCCTGTCTTATAAAAAAGAAGATGTGGTATGATTGCCAATGAGTACTCTCTCCTTGCATACTTGTTTTTCACTTGATATTTTGTCAAAATCGGACCTTTGATTCTCTCGTTTGAAAGTCACATTTTGTCATAACGGGGCCTTTTATAGCTCACTACTAGTTTACGATATGGGTTTTTCATGGTTAAAGGTTGAAGGATGACCTATAAATGAATACGTTTCAAACGGGAAAGCACATCCTCATTTTTACGGAAATGTTGTTAACCGTGCCCGGAAATTTAGAAATGATCCATGAAACTTGTCGCTCCTTTAAATAAACTAATTCTAAAAGGTTATCTATTTAACACTGTAATAAGATCATTGAATATTGTTTTTATTGGTATACATATTGATTTTGTTATCAGTTAATTAAAAGCGAACTAAATATTACTAGTATGTTATACATGTATACATATTCGTGGATCTACAATCTGTCAATACCTGTAACTTGGCATTGCACAAGGTCATGTTTTTTTCTGGCTGTTTATGACGTCTTTACACTAAATCCGTTGGATGTTGGATGTGTACGGATTGATAGTTTAGTCTTAGATGCATGATTTTCTTTATTAGTTGTTAGTGGCTTTGAACTAGCTGTCAGATAACTGTGAGTACTCTAAGATCCGTTTATTGTGTCTTTTTGTGTCGGGATGTATGAGTACCCGGCCACGTCCACTTGTATTTTTGTCCATCTGATGAGTTAAGCCTTTTTCAACTGATTTTTATAGTTCGTTCTTATGTTGTACTGTTATACCACTGTCCCAGGTTAGGGGGAGGGTTGGGTACCCGCTAACATGTTTAACTCTGCCACATTATTTATGTATGTGCCTCTCCCAAGTCAGGAGCCTGTAATTCAGTGGTTGTCGTTTGTTTATGTGTTACATATTTGTTATTCGTTCATTTTTTTTTTATATAAATAAGGCTGTTAGTTTTCTCGTTTGAATTGTTTTACATTGTCTTATCTTTTATAGCTGACTATGCGGTATGGGCTTTGCTCATTGTTGACGGCCGTACGGTGACCTATAGTTGTTAATGTCTGTGTCATTTTGGTCTCTTGTGGACAGTTGTCTCATTGGCAATCATACCAAATCTTCTTTTTTATACATCCATTTTGGACTGTGGTTGTACTTTTGGCAATCATTCAGCATCTCCTCATTTAGGTATATATCTTAATTATACTTTGTTTGATATACATGCAATCATCTTTTCTAGCATAAAAGATTGATCAATCTGTTCTAATATTTAAACTTGGTGGCAAATCCCAGATGTTAATATGGTTACTTCTTCATTTAAGATCTAGAATTGAATGCTTCTTTTTGTAAATTAATTGGTGTGAAACAGCGTTGACCGAAGTTCCGCTTCCTTCTAAAATTGTGCGCATGATATCATAAGTATATATTTCCTGCTCAAATGTTAACATGGTTAATTTAATCATTAATTTTGTGTACTTGTAGTCGATAAAGACAGCAACAGTTCGTGACTACAGGTGGTCCTACATACTAGGTTGGGTTGGTATGGGAGTTGCAGCACTCACGGCAACGCTTTACGCAGTAGCTGGATGTTACATAGGATCAGAGCGTTACGAAGACAAAGACTATTTAGAAAAGAGACGTGGTCGAGAATACGGATATCAAGCGTATGACAATAGGGCTTTTCCTATGGAACTCGCTTATCCGGACCCCTACGCATATCCTCCACCTCATCGTGCTGGTCCATATCCTGGACCTCCTTATTACCCCGGCCCATATGTATATGACATGGACACACGTCGACCTCTTCCAGCTGTTGGTTACGGCGGCGAACAAGGTGCACCATATTGGACGTGGAGTGGCTAAGTAGAGGCGAAAATAGACGAAAGAGAGATAACTCTGATTAGAAAAATATAGATATAATGCGAAGACAGAACTCCGTACTATATTATAGCGAAATGATTCAGCAATGAATGTTCGTTTTGTATGTGAAATAAGTTTTATTCTCACAAAATATCATACAGTGTAAGAACGTTTTTGGAAGTAGACGTAAATTAGGGAAAGGTAGACAAAGTCATGTATACAAAAGTCATGTAAAACAGTCAAGGGCATTACATTTGCATAATTCTATTAAACAGTCAGATAACTCTAGTCAATCTTCAACGAAATTTTAACTATATTTAAATAAATCTAGAGCTTTTTAACTCATTTTTCTTTATTACACTGTTGAAATAAAATGCCCTTAAAATAGAATAAAAAGTAGAAAAAAAACAGAAATCTAAATTACCTTGTTGAATACCTCTTAACGTTATTCTTTTGTTTTTCCTTTTGTGAATACAATTATTGTTCTTTTGGTGCAGTGTACTTTACATGTTTGCTCTTTGTGTTGGGGTATTCATTTCAAAGTACCTACTTTACATTTTCAATGTTTTTATATATATCTATTGCATAATATATTTATACCATTGAAATAAACAGACATGTTTTTTTTTCATTATCTAAAGATTAGATAGCGCATAATATTATATTATTATACATTATTTGAAACATTTATTTTCACGTACATAGAACTTCATAAATATTTTAAATAGATATTTACTACGTTGTCAAAGCTAGATTCAAAATAGGAAAATATCATTTACTTTTGAGTTAGACAGAAGTCAAAGTTTTTTAAAAATATTTACAGATTATTTTTGAAAAAAAAAAGAAATTAGTTAACAGCTTTTTATTTTGATTTTAATCGAGAGAAAAAAATCACGAAAAAAATCGCAAGACCTGATCATAGTTATTTTTTTAAAGAATAATATTGAAATATCATAGTTACAAAAACATTTTCTAGGTTAAACATGTTCTTTTATGAAGAGAACCGACCAGGATGATACATATATACAAATATAGCTTATTAATTATGATCAGTTTGTTAGATTGTAATAAATAACTGAACAAAAAGACAATTCTGAGTTTATTTGCCATCAACAACAGAGGCGGATTTAAGGCAATGGGGCTTATGGACCTTTATGATAAATGCATGAATTTTTACAAGGATCATACTCCAGATGTTGACTTACCAAGTCTCTCCCGGTTTTTTTTCACAATCCAGGATCCGCACCTGATCAATAAGAATTTCCGGCTATGTTTCCGGCGGATTTTAACAGAAGTAAAACGACACAAGGTCAACTAACCATGTCGGTGCAAATCCTAGGGTTTTGATTGAGTTCGTGTTGCAAGATACTTAGTTTTTCTGTTGTCTTTGTAATGTTTGGTAGATAACGGTTCATACTTGGTTAATTCGCGACACTTTGAACATGACGGAACAGAATAACACATTGTATCTATGAATCACGTTTTAGTTTGTCTTATCGTTTTTGCCTGGCCACATGACACCAACCTACTTCTTTAGGATCATAATACAGTGTCTGCATTTACATCTTTGTCAGTATGGTAAACTATCGTTTTAATGCTCAAAATAGTAGTAAGGGCCAATTTCCCCAGTATTTTTTTTTTCAAAATATTTATTTTCGAAAGGTATACGAATCTTTACTAAATTTCAAGTATAAAAGTTTCTATAACGGTTCATTGTAGTAAACGTATGTTTTGTTTTCTGATTATACGACGGAATTACAAATACATGCATGTACATAGAGATGCATCTTTACGTATGGCTTAATTGACTGGGATTCAAATAATGGAGGCCACGATAATAATCCGAATTGAGATTTTATTTATTGAGTGTTTTTTAAACACCCAGTTTTATTTCACTTATCAAAACTTTTGCAAATGGTAAGTAGGATGCTGATGAATCTGATTGTCAATTTGGAGAGAAAATATATATTACTCAAGGACAAGTTTAATGGTTATGAACCCCGCTCAAAGTATATACATGTAAAACAATAAAAAAAAAATAATGGGAGAAAATTATACTGCATTCAAGATAATTATGAATACTTTATTGCAAATAGTGAAACTCTGACGGGTTAAGATGCAAACATAATAGACATACACATAAGAAACAATAATACATAAAAGTTTTAAATAAGTCTTGTTTATTTCAAAAAGTGAAACCCTGATAGATTAAAATGCAAACATAATAGACATAAACATAAGAAAAATTAATACAGGAAAAAAGTTTTGAATAAGTCTCGCTGATATTAATAATAGATATGTACATAAGTATATATCGACCAATGTGGACCTCTTTTTTGCATTATGAAACAACGTTTCAACATTAATGTGCTATTTTGTTGCGGTAAATTTTCATTGGTGGAGGTAAAGATAGGGTGCCTGGAGAGAAACACCAACCTTCGGTAGGAAATCTGACAATCCTAGTCAGTTAAGGGAGCTACCATTTGATTTTTAGGGGGGGGGGGGGGGGGCTAGGATGGAAAATTGTGTCCTGCATTTTTATTAGCTGTAATCTCTGTCCTGTCTTTTTATTTTTCACTCTGTTCGGTCCTGCCTTTTTTTTTTAGTTTATCCTGACCTTTTTTTACCTAAATTGTCGTCCTGACTTTTTTTTTTGCAAGTGTCTCTTCCTGCCTTTTTTTTACTCAAAACTCCTGTCCTGCTTATTTTTTTTAAATTTCATCCTAGCCCCCCCCCCCCCCCCCCCTAAAAATCAAATGGTAGCTCCCTTAGGTTGGAGCCGAATGCATCTGCCCTGTATGGATTCGAATAAATTAACCTCATTGTTGACAGGCTAGTGATACAGTAGTTCGGCTTATTTATACCACTCGGTTACTGACACCTTAACATAACTGATTACAACAAACACGCATCAGCCAAAATATCTACAGGGCTACACTTTTACATTTGAAGCGTTGACATTTATATTTACTGCGCTGTACATCATATATTTTCCCAGCGCTTGACTTTAGATCATCAGCGTTTGACTTTACCGTGTACAGCGCCGGACTTTGCATCTCAAGCGCTGTACTTCTATTCACATCTCCAGTGCTGTACTTTTTTTATTACATCAATCGCTAGAATTTACATTTCCAGCGCTTGACTTAAAAGAAACACAACTCTTTGTCTGTATCATGAGACCAACATTCCTACGTACAAATGAGTACAATTGAGATATTGTTAATAAGATGATTCTTTTCTGTCACTTTTATTACACATGTTTACTATCATAAAAACATAAACATTAACAATTAGGTTTTCAGTACAAATTCTAAAAAAAGAGTGGGGATAGTATTTTTTTTTTAAGAATTGGAAAAGAATGGATCAGAGGCGGATTTAATTTTGGGTTGATTAAGTAGGGAATCACTGAAGCATGACTGGAGCGGGCCCCTCTTAGGCAGTCAGTGCTCACTCCCCCCTTTATGAAAATTTCTTGATCCGCCACTGAGGATACGGAAAATGTATCATTCCCCATGCAGTCACTTATCATCTCACGAAATATGTGTGTTTCAAAGAGACTGCTTAATTTAAACAATTTATTTAAATCACTGAAGCATAACTTGAACCCCCCTCTTCCCTTTTAGGTCAGCCATCGGGCCCGCCTTACAAAAAGTTCTGGATCCGCCACTGCCCAGTTCTGCTTTTGAAGTGTTTGGAACAATGAGTACAAATCAGGCTTCTCCATACTATCAGTTGTTATGCTTATTGAGAAGTCTTAAAATTTTAATTCACACTGGTCACATTTGTTTTACCCATTAGTGTGGATCTTCTTATGCCTGGGAAAACTAGCTACCCATTTTGTCTTGAAAGGACAATATGTGCATTGGTATGAAGACCCCTCCTTAACTGTAGTTCTTTTTTCTGTGATTCATCTTCACTTGCCTCCCCTATTGTTGAGCCCCCAATTGCTTCAACATCCATATTCTGAAGGAAAGATAGTTTTAGCTCGATTGTTGCTTGCAGGTTCCTTACTGCATAAAATGAAACGACAATGTGACATATAATTATCCAAAGTCATTAAAGCTTGAAATGCAAGTCAAGTTGTGTAGGGCAAACTTTATTTGTAGTATACTGATAAAGTTGCATTGGAACATGATGTACGCGTTGTAGAGCACCCTTGATACTACCGCAGAGGTCGAAGCCTGAACAGTTTGGGGTAAGTATGTACACAACATTCAAGCTAGACTTCAGTTTTTGATGAAATAAAATAAATGTTGAATTTCGGACCCTTTGGGCCTCAATGTGGACCATGTCGATAACTTTGCCAAAAATACCAAAATCCAAAATTTAAAAACACGGTAAGATTCAGCATTCCAAAATACCCCAAATATTCAACTGTTGTTGAAATCCAAAAGAATCTATTTCTTGACAGGTTGGACCCCACAAACTTGTTAAATGGGTCAAAAATTAAAAAAATAATAATACACACAATCATGTATGGATTCAGCCTACCAAAGAACCTCAAATTTTATTTTGGACCCTGTGGGCCAATTTAAAACCGGACCCTAAATCAAAATCGTACTTCAAAACCTCATTGAAATTGGTCAAGAAGTGATTTATAAAAAATTGGTAGAAAGTATTGTTGTTTTTATCCCTTTTTATCCCATTCTATTTCGATAAACATGAGAGATGTACGTATTCAGTGATGAAGTTTCAATGCATTGGATAAATATAACTACACTTTAAATAAAGATTCTGATGAACTATAAAAAATTCTATTACATGCTTCTTCTGATTGGTAAATAGACCCATACTCGAAATCAAATGATAAAATTTGTTTGCACATGCATATAATGACTACTGCAGAAACATGAATTTTATCAAATTGGCATGCATTTGAAAATATTTTGCATTAATCTAAAAACACTTTCAACTCTGAAATGATCCACATCTATAATACTAAAATTACGAGGTCCAATTTGTCAGCCGTCATCACGTAAAAACGACGAATCAAAGAATTCAACTTTATATACAACTAATAGAGTACAAAGGTGTAGATTAAAAATTAGACCACTCCAGGCCCTTTTGTTTTCCACGTAATTAATATTGCCAATAATTAGGAAGTTCCGGGTCGAGTCCGATACCGATACCAATAGTATAATCACCTGTTACCTATTACTTTATCTGTACGTTCCGCACCTGACAGGCGCACCACCAAACGGTGTATTCAGGATTAATATGTTATATACACGGGTCATAATCACAGGGTTGACACTACTTAATTGTCAAATTGTTACCTATTGTAGTATTTTAATCCGTAAGACTTTCTAAGATAACAATACGAATACTAAAAATCCGGAAAGTTTCAATTTGTTAGCGGGCATGACGTAAAACAGCGAATCAAAGAATTCAACTTTATTTATAACTAATATAGGACAATGCTGTTGATTAAAAAATACTCCATTCCAGGACCTTTTGTTTTCCAAATAATTAATATTACCAATAATTGATAAGTTCCAGTTCGACGGGTTCAAACAGAAAGATTTGAAAGCAGAGAAAATTGTGTATCTTATAATCGGCATGACTTTATCAGATGACAGTACTAATACTAAAATAAGGCTTGCGCATAGTTATATACTTTAATTCAGTCACGGAACCGCGATATCACGGGTGTGTTCTAGTATTGTTATATTATGACAACGATGTGTTTTATTTGAAATAAATATTAGTTCTATTGAATTTATTGGAGTGTTCAATCAAACTTTTCATCTCAAAGTCAGCACTATCAAATCCTTTTCTTACTTTAATCATTGTTTGAGCAAGCCGGCTGAATTTGGAATTTAATGCATAAAAATTAATAAAATTCATACAGTGAAATTTCACCGCATATACAATACTAATGAATCGCTCTACAGTGAAAATGACAGTAAAGTATCATTATTCAACAGTGAACTCGCATAAAGATAGCATCATAGTGGAATTCAATACAATATGGGCAAACTGAATAGCAAAAGCTATTCTACTTTATACAACATTAATAATTGTGTTGTAATGAATATTTCCTGCTAGTTTTTAATCACCTGCACGATTTGTTCGTAAAACGTCCTAGTAAATATTCACCTATTTCGGTATATATTTCACGTATGGATGGCTCTCGGCGCGATAAAAACCCGTTCCCATCTCTTACTTTGTATAACTTGTATTATTTATTACTAAATATAATACATGTGAACAATTTTTTTCATTTTCTACAAAAATCATAATTTTTTCGTCTGTTTATTTACCATTCTACATCAGAAATGCATGGCATATACAGTGAAAATGGTATTTTAGGATCCACACTTTATATCCACTGTTAATTAACGTGTATATTTAATTTGCTACACTGCTTGATCTCTAATTATACATTTTTTAAAGAATTTGAATATAAAGAATTGCTAAACCTGTCAAAAAGTAAAATTAAAATTACTTTTAATCCAAACTTTTTTTACATTCCGCTATTTTGTTTGTTTGTAAACAATTGGTTGTTTAACAACATGAGTAATCGTAGTGGATTTGTGCACACCTATTGGCTTATTGATTCATAATCTCGGATTGGCTTTAATTGCTCAATTATTTATTGTTAATCAGGTAAAAAAGTCATTGATTTAATTATAGTCGATTGTTACCTGACATTTTGAACAATGGCCGATGGGTAGGAAATCCCTTTCTAATTATATGAATTTCAAGATTACAATCAAGATGTTAGTACAATGGATATTTACTATATATAAATGTGTAAATGTCTTTCAACTTATTTTAAAGTAGACTTTTAAAGCTATTATACAAACTTAACCAAGTAGAACAGAGCTTTGCGACACATGACTTCATCGGATATTTACTACCTTGAACAGAGCGTTTCGGTTTTCGACACCACCCGTTGAGTGGAAATTTGTGGAATTTGGAAATTAGACATCTGCTTCTTTTAAAATGGCAGCTTCTAGAAGCACGTGCGGTACTGTGATGCTTGTTGCGGGGACTTGTTTCACAATACTCACATTGATATTTGTTGCGATTTCCTTTGCAACAGACTATTGGATATCATATACAGTTAAAAGAGATAACTTACCAACCGTTGTGAAAATTGACGAAGCAGTAAATGGCAGATACACATTTTCCCGCAACCGTGGACTTTTTAGAGAGTGTTACCCAAATGCTTCTGATGGTGAGTATATATATTAATAAACCCCACCCATATGTTGATTTCCAAAATGGCGTCCGCAGAATTCAATACGGGTACATTTAGTCACAATAACACGTCTTTAGAATTTAAGGTGAAGGAACATTTGTAAATTTTTATTAGATTTTAAAGTTTGAATTTAACGAAAGATATGCATTGAACTTCGATGTTATATACATATTCAATAGAACGACTGGTTCTATTAGTTTTAAGGTTAATGTACTTAGTAGTTGATCGATCTGTATTTAAAGTAAATAGAAAACTGGTTTCAGATATTTAATTCTCGTGTGAAATTATTTTCGCTATTTTCAAATAACTACCAAGCTATATGTCTATGTAATTAATACACTTGTATGTAAAATTAACGTGTTTCCTTTCATTGAAATGTGATATCAGATAATTTTATGTATTTTATCCACAACCCAAGAAAGTTGGAAAAAATGTTATTATTTTTATTTTACCGTTGTCAAGTCAGCTGTATGGACTCAGTTGAAATAAAATAGTAGTGTGTACTTTTACGTATTGTATAAAAATATACCATGCGTTTGAAATTTATGGAATCTATTCAAATAAAATAAAATCGTGATCATTTGAGCGTCTCCTTTAACTATGTGACTGTGTTCTAAGGTTAAATCAGTCCACCCACTCCAGTTAACAATTTCAACCCTATGTTCACTAGTCTCCTTCCTACAAATGTCTTAAGAATGCCACATAAAATTGAGAATAGAAATTGGGAATTTGTTAAAGAGACAACAACCCGACCATAGAGAAGACAACAGCAAAAGGTCACCAACAGGTCTTCAGTGCTTGTTTGTATTGTTATAAAAAGCTTCTGTTAATATGGATAAGAAGGATTTGTACTAAAAGCCTACACTTGTTTAGGGGATCCACAGATATCTTCTTTTCCATATCTGATCAGTGGCGGATCCAAAAATTCTCATAAGGGATACTGACTGTCTAAAAAAGGGCTCGCTCCATTCATATTGGGTGATTCCCTATATAATCCACAAAATATTTCCCTTACCTCTCCTACATGTACATCCGCCTCTGTTACCGATGTACTATAATATTTTGGTTCATGCCATTAAATAATTCTGCTTTAGTGCTTTAGTCGACGACTAGTGTAGCTAATAGAAAAGTAAGTTATACTGTCTTGTGAATCTCTACTGTATAGTCTAAAGCTGGAGAGCTTGAATACCAAATATGAAATTGATTCACATCAATACAATGGCCATTTCATTTCTGATTTCACAGAAGATCTTTGAATATTGTGTCACGTACAACAACTAATCAAATTGAATTAATCATAATTTATGAATATAAGGAGATGGTGGCTCAACTGAGAAGCAATCCAACAACACATGCAAACAAGTTTCATATAAAAACAACAGCAAATGAGATGTCTTATGATTGTCAATGAGACAAACTGTCCTCATGCATTGTTTTGTATTATAATCAGTACCTACAAAAAACGGAAAAATAAAACAGGTGTCAAGCATTTGACATGTACCGTGATGTATTACTTTAGAGAAAGCCATATAAACATTTTAACCTTACATTTTGACAATACTTTTTCAATTCACAAAGCATCCATATGTAGTTGTATGACACTGGCTTTTACTTATGAACAAAGATTTTAAAACAAGATTTCAATTAATGGCCTTATACATATACGGTTTGGTAGATATGTATTAAAATCCATTTAAATAATGTAGAAAAAGTACATTAAACACCATTATTAATAGCCTATTGTGGGCGTACAAGTAACCTGTTACCCTATTTAAGTTGAAGAACTTTTGATATGCATCTAAACCGGCTTGACAGAAATTTGAGACGACCAACTCCTTTATTAAAACAAATTCTTTGCAAAATTTCCATTTTACATAATTCTTCAATCGACAATTAATTATTTGAAGGTGCAGTTCAAGTTATGACGTAAAAGTTTCGATGAAAGAAAAATGTGTAAAATTTGATTTTTTCAATAGCTGTTAATGTGTTTGTGATCTCCATGGATACATTGAACAAGGAGTTCATATGTACTTGCAATGAGCATATAACATAGAAACAGTTATTCATGTATATTTGTTTGTAAGTTAAAAGGAATTTTAAAATTCAGTTTTGTTTGCTTAACATATTGAAATGGATACTATATACATATACACTAGTGTACAGTTACTATTAGAAAATAGCATTCAAATTCTACACTACCACTTGATGGTAGAATGTTTTTCTAAAATGGGTCACAATCAATCGACACAAATCCAAACATCACAACTGAACTTAACTAAACATTCAGAGATAGTTAAATTACACGTATGCATGGGTTTCAACTAAAGACTAGTTAACATGGACTACTGTTGCTAGATATTTTATTCCGCTTCTAAGCACTTCTTTCAATAATAGATATAATAGATAGCACTCAACCCTAACCTCATCATTATAACGATCAGTGAATGAACAAATAGTGCATTGAAGAGGGTCTAGGTGGAGCTTACTGAATAGAGAAATATAGGGGGATAAATAAGAATACAGAATATCGGAGAACAAAAAGTTTAGAGAGACTATACTATGCCCGTTTGAATTGCTCTACATTTGTGATTTCTGGGCTTTTTACCACTTACTATGTGGTATGGGCTGTGCTTTTTGTTGAAGGCCGTATGGTGACCTACATTGTATAGCTGTAAATTTCTGAGTCATTTGGTCTCTTGAAAAGAATTGTCTCATTGAAAATCATACTAAGCCTTCTTTTTGTATAATTTAACTTATAAAGAATAAATTATTGAGATATTAAGACCCCATATAAATCCAGACCCTCGTACTAAAAATCGTCGTTTTAAAAATTGAAGCAATTTTAAAATCATATACATGTAGGTAGTAAAAAACGTTTTTAAAAAATCCTGATGCATTAGTAAATATAAATATACATCAACAGTGTAATAAAATATCCGAGTTCATGTTCAAACTTTGATATAGTTGAGCGATTTCATTATTCTCCCGAAATTTGATATGCAAAATCTTTAAAAAGAAGAATGCTGGGGAATATTGTTACATTCAAAGGAGGAAGGTCTCGGGTTTTATGAGAATCTAGTTTAATAATTTTGTCATTATAAAAAATGCTCTTCCCATCTGAAACGAAAATCCAGTAACCGGAATGATCAAATCATGTATATGCACATTCAACTCAATGCCATTATATATATACATGAAATAAGGGTATGTGAAATTAATACAGTGCATTTACATACTACTAAACATATGAAATTTTAAGCTAATCCCCATTGATCTTCCGGTTCTTTAGTATAATACATATATGTATATAATGTTTGGTTCTTTTGTTGATTTTTTCTGTATGATGTATTGTAAAATTACTATGTTGATTTGTGTATGCCTTCAACCCATATGGGTACAAATGTGCATTATATTCAATAAACTATATTCGTTTTAAATGATGAAAAAAGTATAATGATTTGTCAAGAAGATCAACCTCTCACGACATGGATGCTTCAAGTAATTTGGTTTATTATATCACAGAAGTGACAAATACAGTGTTATTTAGGGGCCAGCTGAAGCCCACTTCTAGGTTTGTTATTTAGGGGCCAGCTGAAGCCCACTTCTAGGTTGTTATTTAGGGGCCAGCTGAAGCCCACTTCTAGGTTGTTATTTAGGGGCCAGCTGAAGCCCACTTCTAGGTTTGTTATTTAGGGGCCAGCTGAAGCCCACTTCTAGGTTGTTATTTAGGGGCCAGCTGAAGCCCACTTCTAGGTTGTTATTTAGGGGCCAGCTGAAGCCCACTTCTAGGTTGTTATTTAGGGGCCAGCTGAAGCCCACTTCTAGGTTCGTTATTTAGGGGCCAGCTGAAGCCCACTTCTAGGTTGTTATTTAGGGGCCAGCTGAAGCCCACTTCTAGGTTGTTATTTAGGGGCCAGCTGAAGCCCACTTCTAGGTTGTTATTTAGGGGCCAGCTGAAGCCCACTTCTAGGTTCGGGATTTTCTTGCTGTGTTGACGACCTTTGGGTGGACTTCATCTGTTTTCTGCTCTATGGTTGGGTTGTTGTTTCTTTGACACATTCCCCATTCCCATTCTTAATTTCATATTATATGTTAAAATTGTACCGTTTCAAAATATCAAAATATGAAATGTAAAATGCCTTAGGCTACGAACCTATATGAATAGATTCATATTACTATCATCAGTCACGGACCTAGGCTCCTTAACATTGTGTTCATAATGTCACTGAAAGTATGGTTATATCACCATGTTTGTATTCCAATCTTCTCGGATTTGTCATTAGTCCTTACGCCCACATACATGTTTATAATGTGTCCAGTAATGTCCTTGTTTTCCGTGCTTACTTTCAGTCCGTTTAATTTTTCTTATTTCGGTTGCCATTCTTTATATTTGTATAATGTTTGTTGTTAAATGTCCAGTTGTGGTATTGTATGGATTATTTGGATTCTACTTCATATCGATATCGTCCAGTCAAACCTTTTTAGCTCACCTGGCCGAAAGGCCAAGTGAGCTTTTCTCATCACTTGGCGTCCGGCGTCCGTCGTCGTCGTCGTCCGTCGTCGTCGTCCTGCGTTAACTTTTACAAAAATCTTCTCCTCTGAAACTACTGGGCCAAATTTAACCAAACTTGGCCACAATCATCATTGGGGTATCTAGTTTAAAAAATGTGTCCGGTGACCCGGCCAACCAACCAAGATGGCCGCCATGGCTAAAAATAGAACATAGGGGTAAAATGCCGTTTTCGGCTTATAACTCAAAAACCAAAGCATTTAGAGCAAATCTGACAGCATTTAGAGCAAATCTGACAGGAAAAATATTGTTCATCAGGTCAAGATCTATCTGCCCTGAAATTTTCAGATGAATCGGACATTTCGTTGTTGGGTTGCTGCCCCTGAAATGGTAATTTTAAGGAAATTTTGCTGTTTTTGGTTAATATCTTGAATATTATTATAAAAAGAGATAAACTGTAAACAGCAATAATGTTCAGCAAAGTAAGATCTACAAATAAGTCAACATGATCAAAATGGTCAGTTGACCACTTTAGGAGTTATTGCCCTTTATAGTCAATTTTTAACCAATTTTCGTAAATCTTAGTTATCTTTTAGAAAAATCTTCTCCTCTGAAACTACTGGGCCAAATTTAACCAAACTAGGCCATAATCATCATTGGGGTATATAGTTAAAAAAAAAATGTGTCCGATGCCCCGCCCAATCAACCAAGATGGCCGCCATGGCTAAAAATAGAACATAGGGGTAAAATGAAGTTTTTGGCTTATAACTCAAAAACTAAAGCATTTAGAGCAAATCTGACATGGGGGTAAAATTATTCATCAGGTCAAGATCTATCTGCCCTGAAATTTTCAGATGAATAGGACATTCCGTTGTTGGGTTGCTGCCCCTGAAATGGTAATTTTAAGGAAATTTTGCTGTTTTTGGTTATTATCTTAAATATTTTTATAGATATAGATAAACTGTAAACAGCAATAATGTTCAGCAAAGTAAGATCTACAAATAAGTCAACATGATCAAAATGGTCAGTTGACCACTTTAGGAGTTATTGCCCTTTATAGTCAATTTTTAACAATTTTTCGTAAATTTTAGTAATCTTTTAGAAAAATCTTCTCCTCTGAAACTACTAGGACAAATTTAACCAAACTTGGCCATAATCATCATTGGGATATCTAGTTTAAAAAATGTGTCCGATGCCCCGCCCAACCAACCAAGATGGCCGCCATGGCTAAAAATAGAACATAGGGGTAAAATGCAGTTTTTGGCTTATAACTCAAAATCCAAAGCATTAAGAGCAAATCTGACAGGAAGTAAAATTGTTGATCAGGTCACGACCTATCTGCCCTGGAATTTTCAGATGAATCGGATAATCGGTTGTTAGGTTGCTGTCCCTGAATTGGGGGAATTTTGAGGAAATTATGCTGTTTTTTTGTTATTATCTTGAATATTATTATAGATAGAGATAAACTGTAAACAATAATGTACAGCAAAGCAAGAACTAAAAATAAGTCAGTATGACCAAAATAGTCAATTGACCCCCTAAGGAGTTATTGCCCTTCATAGTAATTTTTTAACAATTTTCTTAAAATTTGAAGATTTTCAATAACATTTTCCACAGAAAGTACTGTTATAGATAGAGATAATTGTAATCAGCAAGAATGTTTAGTAAAGTAAGATCTACAAACACATCACCATCACCAAAACATAATTTTGTCATGAATCCATCTGTGTCCATTGTTTAATATACACATAGACCAAGGTGAGCGACACCGGCTCTTTAGAGCCTCTAGTTTTTTTCTAACTTAACATATTTGATGATTCAACACAGAGACTAACATAACTCAAATTGCTAAAAGTGTTAAAATTATAATAGAAACGAGTAACATTCTCAAGGTATTGTTTTCGTGAAGTTTAATTTTGCTTAGGAAACAATTAGTAGGGTGCCCAATTAACAAATGTTATCGATTTGCCTTAACGGAATAACACACGGCTATATTTTATATCATTGGAAAGAGGAGAACAAGTCTCATCGAAATAGCGTTGTCGTCGTTGTTTGTCGTGGCCACGTTTTTATTCATGATAAGAATCATTTGAACAAATAACACAGAAAGCAATAATTTTATTTTTCGTGTTGAAGATTACCTGTATGACTAGGCTTACCTGTATGACTAGGCATCTTTGGGTACCCTAAGAAACCACTAAATTTTGAAAAAACGTGACCACGGGAGCTTACGACGACATTCATGATTGGAAAATATAAAGATTTTCCAATAGTTTGCATATAAATATATATCCGTGTGTTATTCGTTAACTTAAACTCGTTAACTAGATGTCTTTTTTTTTTATACTGGGCACCCTACTAAATAGGATTTTTTTAAAGATAAAACCCAATTTGGTGCTTGCAATTAGTAATAAATCAATTCCTACTTTTTTAATGGTAACTTGGTAAAAATTTGAATAAACTTTAAAAAACAAAAATAAAGCTACAAAGCTTCTGAATTAAAACAAAAATAGCTATTTGAAATGTTCATACTCACACCACATCTTGGCACTCACACCACATCTTCCTATATCTATACACATGAACTCATTATACATATTATATATTAAACAGCTACTGTATTAACATGGTTGTCTCTTGGGCAAGCATATCAAATCTTATTATGTTTATATTGTAAATAGGATGTGGTTTTGCTATTTTTTTTAATTATGTTAATTAAATGGCAAGATATAAAATCAATGTTCAAATGTTTTTGCTGTTAAAAATGGCACCAAACTTGCTTGTTTAGTCTTTGAGTGAGCTTTTATTTTGTTTGTGTTTCTTGCTAGCTGGCTCGAAGAAAGTTGTAAAAATTTGACTTGACAGTAAACAAACATAGAATTTGCATAGCCTTATGCACAGTCATACATATTCTAATTGTCTGTTCTTGTTTTTTTAGCCTTTTTGTCAGCCCAGTCAGCTGATGTATCAGACGGGGAGTGTTTTAAAGTAGACTTGGATATCCCGGATGCTACAGCAGATAGTTTGACAAATCATTATATATCTAGAATACGTAAGTTCGATTAAAAATAAACTTATTTTACACTGATGTGTAAAAAACTTTACTGAAACAATATAGCTGTTAAATTATTCGCACCTTTTTACATATTCTCACTTTTTCCCCAAATTGTTCACTGCTTTACAAAAAAAAAAAAGAATGTCATGTATTTCATCATCCTCAAGTTTTTTTTTAAATTTTCAAAGCATTGAGGTCATATGCATATTGCCATATTACCATTCGCACCTTTTCTGCAAATAACTTCATTAGAGCAAAATTTAACAATAGGCCATGGAAAGGTTAAACAACGGTTATCGATTCATGTACCAGAATACATTTTTTATCATATATAAAAAAGAAGATGTGGTATGATTGCCAATAAGACGACTCCCCACCAGAGACAAAAATGACATAGAAATTAACAACAACAGGTCATTGTACGGCCTTCAACAATGAGCAAAACCCATACCGCATAGTCAGCTAGAAAAGGCCCCGAAATGACAATGTAAAACAATTCAAACAAGAAAACTAACGGCCTTATTTATGTTGAAATTTATTTGATTTGCCTAAACTGGTATATACACTTCATTGAGACAGCTTAAATACATGTATGCTCAAAGCTAAAAATAGTTTGACCTGTACTTAACACGATGTGAACTATACTTGTCAAGTACTGAACTGAATTTAAGCACAATATGCGAAGTATACAGCACCAATATTGTACTGCATGTATGATACATGTATTTGACAAATTCAAAATAAGAATGATTTAAAACAGTCCGGGTAAAAATTTGGGCTTGGCCTAATATAATCAATATAGGTCCATAGTTTTGAATAACAGTCGAATTCGTCGTTACTATTCATACAGTCGAAATACAAGTTAGACGACTCGCGTAAAATTCACATTTGTTTTAAAATACTATATCTTTTAATTTATACTGTTTACGATATGTATTTATATTTTCTTCTTTTATTTATTATAGATTTACTTAGATCCTGCATAGCTTTCATCGCAGTCGGATTATTTTTAATCATCGTAACATTTATTGTTGGATTAATTCCACTAAGTTGCAGCAGACGATCGAAATGGGCTTTTACAGCGGGCTTCTTAGCTTTCTTAGTTGGTAAGTTCTCATAAAACGTTTACAGCGGCCTTTTAACCTTTATTATTTGGTAAGTTGTCATTAAAATTTACAGCAGGCTTTTTAGCTTTCTAAGTTGGAAAGTTGTCATAAAAGGTTTGCAGCGGGCTTTTTAACCTTTATGAATTGATAAGTTATCATAAAAGTTTACAGCAGGCTTTTTATCTGTCTTAGTTGGTCAACTTTCATAAAACTTTACAGCGCGCATTTTAGCTTTCTTAGTTGGTAAGATGTCATAAAACTTTTACAGCGGGTCTCTTTTATTAGCTTTCGTAGTTGACAAATTGTCATAAAACCTTTACAGCGGGTTGCTTAGGTTTCTAAGTTGACAAATTGTCACAAAACTTTTATTACAGGCTTTTTAGCTTTCTTAGTGGTTTAAAAGTTGTCATAAATCCTTTACAGCGGGCTTCTTAGCTTTCTAAGTTGGAAAGTTGTCACAAAACGTTTACAGCAGGCTTTTTAACCTTAATTTTTTGGTAAGTTGTCATAAAAGTTTGCAGCAGGCTTTTTAGCTTTTTTAGTTGGTAAGTTGTCACAAAAGTTTACAGCGGGCTTTTCAGCTTTCTTAGTTGGTAAGTTGTCATAAAAGTTTACAGCGGGCTTTTTAGCTTTCTTAGTTGGTAAGTTGTCATAAAAGTTTACAGCGGGCTTTTTAGATATCTTAGTTAGTAAGTTGTCATAAAAGTTTACAGCGGACTTTCAACCTTTCTTAGTTGGCAAAAGAGGGACGAAAGATACCAGAGGGACAGTCAAAGTTGTCATAAAAGTGAACAGCGGGCTTTTATCTTTCTTAGTGGACAAATTGTTATAAATGATTACAATGGGCTTCATAGCTTTCTTAGTTGACAAATTGTCATAAAAATTTTATATCGGCCTTCTCAGTCTTCTTAGTTGATAAGTTGTCATACAAATTCTTCTGATAGTAGAGTGCACGTGTATAAAGGCAGATTTGGGATAGAGGTCAATGATTTAACCATCCAGAATTCAAAATATACTATATCAACAACAATATGTAAGCGATAATGCCATTATGGTATAGTATTAAGCTGGCAAACATGTTTTTTTATTTTGGTTAATCTATGTGTTTTCGATTTTATTGAGACGTCCATTTTCTCTGAACTAGTACCAATTTTTGTTTCGGGGCCAGGTGAAGCCTCTCTCCGGGTGCAGGATTTTGTTGGGTTGAAGACCCCTTGACGTCCTTGTGTTATTTATGTCGGTTTGTTGTCTCTTTGACAAATCCCCGCTTCCATTCTCAATTTTATTTGAAATGCAATAATACATATATATTATTTTTCCTAGGATGAAAAATTTTGTCGTATACTTAAGTTGTCATTACTGTCCTGCTTTTTTTTTTTATTTCTCATTGTATTCGGTCCTGCCTTTATTTTATTAGTTTTTCTGACTTTTTTCATTAATTGTTAACCTGCATTTTTTTGCCAAGTTGCTCATCCTGCCTTTTTTTTACTCAAAACTTCAGTACTGCTTTTTTTCAAATTCCATTCTAGCGCCCCCCCCCCAACCCTACCCCTTAAACATGTTAAAAATGAAATGGTAGTTCCCTAATTAGTTTTTATTTGTCTTTTACAGCATTTTTCGTTGCTGGAGGAATGGCATTTTTCCATGGAGCCGAATATCTTGAAAAAAGAAAAATAACAGATTTAATAGATGGCGGTAAAATCAAGTTTTACCAATCGTGGGAAGACGTAAGTTAATGAATTCATTTCCTTTTTACCACGTACATGTATGTCAATCGATTATAGGTGTATGTCTTCAAACACTCGTATTACTTTGATTTATAGAAACAAGAAGTTGTGGTACGTATGCCAATGCGACAACAATAACCCTCAATCCAAGTCACAGTGTATAAAAAGTTGAAAAAATATAGGTCAAAGTACGGCCTTCGACACAAAGCCATGGCTCAAACCGAACAACAAGCTATACAGGGCACCAAAAATGACTAGCGTAAAGCAATTCAAACAGCAATACAAACGGTATAATCTATATAAAAAACGAGACTCGGGGGAATTATAGACTCCCAGTAGGAGTTATGTGTTATGATAGGGTGACATGCTCATTTCAAACGTTTAAGGGAAATGAACGATATGGTCAAGAGATAGCTCTTTAAAGTCGTGTTGCATCACATTCTCCAAGTTTGTTGCTATGTTTAAGATAATACTACATCTTATTTTTTTATATTGACCTGTACAAATATCTTTATTTATATTTTTTTTATTTCAGGACATAAAAATTAATTCCGACAGCGATTACGATTGGTCATACGCTTTGGGATGGGTTGGTGTCGGCTGTGCCATTATTACGGCCATCTTTTACGTCATCGCCGGATTTTACGTAGGTGATGAACGCTACGAAGACCGTGAATACCTCGACAAGTCATCATCACGTGGTCGTGGACAAGATTACGCAATGGGTAACGGATACGACAACAGAGCCTTCCCTCCTCAGATGATGGATCGTCCCTACCCAGGAGCATATCCATACCCAGGACAAGGATATCCCGTCCCTCCACCACCAATGGCTTATCCACAAGGCCCATACGTACAAGATCTGGATAATGGACGACAATTGCAACCTATGCCATACTGGTCATGGAGTTAAATAATATTTGGCGGGAGACATTCGTCGTGGTGCATTTATATGCGTGATTTTACAATATATACCGTAGATATTTGTCTGGAATCTAGCTTTTATTCATAAACTACAAAGTGCGTTCTAACATCCTTGCTAGTATATATCACTTCAACTATGCAGAGAAAATGTAAGGATATTGTTCCACACATTGTCTTACGGCAACCCGTGTTGTAATCACAAGCACCTTACATAAAAATATGATATTATCTAATACATTTTATTTTAAGGTATATAAGAAAAAAAATTCTGAGACAAGTGCCTGTGGTTAGCAAGTTGTGTTGTAGAGAATGCAATATTTGAGTTCGTACGTTGATGCAAGTTAGTTTATATGTATTCATTTCAAAACACCCTATTAATTTGTATTGATCATATGTCTCACTTGCATACTAGGCATATTATCATTCTCAAATAGCTCAAATTGCTTGGCCAGGTTAAATAAATGGAGTCATATCTTTTTAAAAATTTGAAATATAAATATAGTAAGGCGTTATTAGGTGAACTGTTATACAATGAGATTAGGACCAATTAAGAAAACCAGCATAATATTCTTTTACCTTTCTTAATGCCATATTTTTAAAATTATATTTTTGTAAGATTTTATAGTACATGCATTTGCATGTCTTTGTACATATACTTCCTTTTTTTATACAATTCGGCCCAAAGTTAAACAATCGTAAGAAACACAATTTCAGTACTAGCTTGCAAGTTTTGTAAACATAGTATAACTCTTGTCATATATACGGATACTGAATTGATAAGCCATCATAAGGTATACAAAAATTAACAAATTTTACACAATGTTAAGTCACCAGACATGGATAAAAATATATCAAATAAAACAAAGCACTTAAATGAGTTTATTCGTACTCCTAGGTTAAAACGTTTTGATAGCAATTCCAGCAATACACTTGAACGTAGTTCTTGTTTTTTGAATTTGATAGATTTTCGATTTATTAAAATTTTTCGTTCTCTTTGTTCTTTCTTTTAAATTAATATGCTTTAATTTACCATTATTTGAAAATTTAGTTTATTTTAGTCAGCATTTTAATTTGTGTATCTTTTTAATACATTTATACACTTGTATGTGTTTAAAACACACTTATTTCACAAATATAACAACTGTTATAATGACATACTGCTAACTTCAAGATTGTAATATCAGAGACATATCAATATATAAAAAATCAGAAACCGTTTGTATCAATTCTCCAAGATTACACGAGTACAAAAAAAAATGACTTGGTTTGATACTTTGGTACCAAAACGAGATTTTGACGCAACTTTGCAGATCCCAAATTCGAGTATTATATGTGTCTCTGATAACAAAAAGTGAACAAGTATTTTAAATAAAATAAAAGTTTTACTCACAAATTATATTACCTTTTTTTATATAAAGTTATATTGATTATGTTTATTTTATGAAAATTATATAATTGTCTTTTTATAGAAATACATGATCATTCATTTTGTGTATATATTCCCCATTTCCATTCTCCATTTTAGATAATAATACTGGAACAGTATTTTCGACACTGCCTTCTTGTTATGTAAGCAATAGTACACGTATGATATTCCAAAAATGGTGTCTCATTCCAAAGTTCATCAAATAAGATATATAATTCGTCATTACAAGAGTTCTAGTTCACACGATCTATTAACAAAGTTGAGGACTATGATTAAATGCAACATCATGAACCTTTGTAAATAAGACATCTGTTTTAGGTTGTCTTCTTATTGTGTGCATTCGAAATAAAAACAGCAAACATTTTAGGTTTCTCTTTTTAAATGGGGGAGAGTGAAAATCAATACACCTTATCGCTATTTGTCCGCCATTGCTGGAAATCACACAGGTTCCCGTAAAATTTTGACGTCATAAAACAAAATGTCTGACGCCACAATGGAAAAGTGATTGTTGTTGACGTCAAAAGTTCAAGCGGACGGGTCAGCCGGGAATAGCGATAAGGTGTATTCTCCCGAAATTCCATATACTTATCTTTCAAACATACATTTCGTTTATCGTTTTTATCATAAATATTTCATAAATTGTATAATCTATAAAAGCAATAAAACTATACGAACTTCTAAATGTTTTCATGTTTATGTCCTGTGAGTTTTCATCATCAATTAAATATCACAAACTATGTGTCAATCGCCACATAGTCCCTGTATATGTGTCAATCGCCACATAGTCCCTGTATGTGTGTCAATCGCCACATAGTCCCTGTATGTGTGTCAATCGCCACATAGTCCCTGTATGTGTGTCAATCGCCACATAGTCCCTGTATGTGTGTCAATCGCCACATAGTCCCTGTATGTGTGTCAATCGCCACATAGTCCCTGTATGTGTGTCAATCGCCACATAGTCCCTGTATGTGTGTCAATCGCCACATAGTCCCTGTATGTGTGTCAATCGCCACATAGTCCCTGTATGTGTGTCAATCGCCACATAGTCCCTGTATATGTGTCAATCGCCACATAGTCCCTGTATATGTGTCAATCGCCACATAGTCCCTGTATGTGTGTCAATCGCCACATAGTCCCTGTATATAATATATGTATATGCTATAGCGGCACTTGACCGCGTCGTTGTACGGGTCCACCCCGTTTCCAGCGGTATTTAGTACTGTGTCATGATTTAATATATTTTATTTACTAAAAATCAACTATTTATTTATTTCTATCGTTATATCAAATTGTTAGATAAGATTTGAATACAAATATACATCGAGACATAAAACATTAGGTATAGTTTTACCTATTCATTAAAAATGAATGAAAGGAAACCCTTTGAATCCGGGTTCTTAGAGAGATGTTTCACTGATATCATGGGTGGGTAATGCGGACCTACAAATATTCTGACTTAGTTGACATAACACAAGGTGTAAAGACCTGGTTTTTAGGGGGATTTCGACTTTTGACAGTATTTTATGTAAACATGCACTGGTCGAACTATATTTATCATCTTAGAGAAATGTATTCTTCACATCATATGTATAGATTAAAACACACATTTGACACTGTTTGAAGATTAGGCATTGGCAAAGGCTGCGGAAAAAAAGAAAATGTTTTTGGAAAAGATCTTAAAGTTAATATTCACAATTTATATGTAAATTATGATTAAATCATATCTTAATATATAAATATAGCATAAATGGCATATAGTGTGATTGCCAATGAGAAAACTATCAACCAAACTTAAAATGAAGAGTTCGATACAAAGCATAAAAACATCTAACAAAACACAGATTTGTCATGACAGGGTATTTGTACATCAATTACAACAACAAAAACACATGGTACATATCTGAGATTACTCACAGTTACTGATAGCTAAATTAGTTCAAAGTTAATGACAACTAACAACAAATCATGTATCTAAAACTAAAGTATCAATCAGTATACATTTTACATTCAATGGATTACGAATAAACACGTCATTAACAGTCAGAGAAAACATGACCTTGTACAATGCAAAAATGTACTAGGTATCGTCTATTCTAAGTCAGGAACCTGTAATTCAGTGGTTGTCGTTGGTTGCCACACCTATTACAAGTCAAGAACCTGTAATTCAGTGTTTGTCGTTGGCTGCCACGCCTATTACAAGTCAGGAACCTGTAATTCAGTGGTTGTCGTTGGTTGCCACGCCTATTACAAGTCAGGAAACTGGAATTCAGTGTTTGTCGTTGGTTGCCACGCCTATTTAAAGTCAGAAACCTGTAATTTAGTGTTTGTCGTTAGTTGCCACGCCTATTACAAGTCAGGAACCTGTAATTCAGTGGTTGTCGTTGGTTGCCACGCCTATTACAAGTCAGGAACCTGTAATTCAGTGTTTGTTGTTGGTTGCCACGCCTATTAAAAGTCAGAAACGTGTAATTCAGTGTTTGTCGTTGGTTGCCACGCCTATCTAAAGTCAGGAACCTGTAATTTAGTGTTTGTCGTTGGTTGCCACGCCTATTTAAAGTCAGGAACCTGTAATTTAGTGTTTGTCGTTAGTTACAACGCCTATCACAAGTCAAGAACCTGTAATTCAGTGTTTGTCGTTGGTTGCCACGCCTATTCAAAGTCCGGAACCTGTAATTCAGTGTTTGTCGTTGGTTGTCACGACTATTAAAAGTCAGAAACGTGTAATTCAGTGTTTGTCGTTGGTTGCCACGCCTATTGCAAGTCAGAACCTGTAATTCAGTGGTTGTCGTTGGTTGCCACGCATATTCGAAGTCAGGAACTTGTGATACAGTGGATTTCGTTGGTTTCCACGCCTATTCCTAGTCAGAAACTTGTAATTGTCTGGTTGTTGAGTTGTTGGTTGCCACTGTCAACGTTTATTTGTTCCGCCTAACAGAAGTTCCAATGGAAACTTTGTTATAAATATTGTAATAATATCTATTCCTGTTGGAATAAATATTCTATACCATTTATTCCGTTAGGAACATATACTGTAATATTTATTCCTGTGGAAATAATATTCCAGAATATATTTTCCTTTTGGAACTTATATTATGAAGGAACTTCTATTCCGTGACACCACGCACAGTCGAAGTCAGGAACAAATAATTCAGTGGTGATTGGATTCTGTTATAGTTGGGGTTCCTTATTCTTTGTTGCAGAATCATTTGGTCGTTATTTTAGTTTTAGTTTTTCATTGTTTACATTTTTTCATACCGAAATCTTTTGTAGAATACTATAGGGTATGCATTTTGCTCTTAGTTTTATAGCCGTATGGTGACATACAACTGTTAATTTGTTTGTTGTTCCTGGATTGAAAGTCGTCTAATTGGGAATCATATCATATCCTTTTATTTGTAGAACTTTTTATCTGCAACAGATAACAGTCTTTTATAGTTGAACAATGGCCAACATATGAAAAAGAATCGATAATTTTAATATTTGATCCAAGTATTTCAACACTATAAACTCGTAGAAACAAAAACATATTGGTTAATTTTAATATAATTTTCACTAACTGCAATAATGTTGACAAACGTCCAGAGCATTGTGTTGGTCCTCTTCAGAAACAGTCAGTTAAAAATTGTACCCCAATATTTGACCTTTTTAGCTATATTAAATAATGATCTTGAAGTATAGAGTCTAGGTATGGAAGTTGTTTATCATCTTCATAACGTGTCGAAGTGTTCTTTTATTTATCTTTGTATATTTTAAAATTTTTGGAAATATACTTTTGGCGGGGCTTGATATTGTTATATCCCGCCATTGCGTGATATTGTTTTATCCCGCCATTGCGATATTGTTATATCCCGCTATTGAGTTATTGTTATATCCCGCCATTGTGATATTGTTATATACCGCCATTGTGATATTGTTATATCCAGCAATTGTGATATTGTTATATCCCACCATTGTGATATTGTTATATCCCGCCATTTTGTTATTATCATATCTCGCCATTGTGTTATTGTTATATCCTTCCATTTTTTTATTGTCATATCCCGCCATTGTGTTATTGTGCTATGGGATATTTCAATGTCATTCCTTTTTTGCTTATTTACTTTGTCAAACAAGTGTCCATATGTAATTTAGTTGTTCTTTGTAGAAACAGTGATTTGTTTTGATAGTGATTAAGATTTAACACAATGTTGGACTGCTGTACCCCAATTATCGACTTATTTACCTATTGTGTCTGTTTGTTTGGCACACACACTGTTGTCGGTATAATGGAATTCCACGCGACTGTCATACAGAGAGAGTTAAGCAAGCTATCTAACCAGTTTTAATCCACAATTTTCTACATAAAGAAATGCTTGTACCAATTTCGTCAGGAATAAAACAGTTGTTTACCATTCGTTTGATGTGTTTGAGCTATTGAAATTACCATTTGTTACGGAACTTTCCGTCTTTTATTTTCTATGGTGTTGGGTATTTTTTTGTTCTAGACAAAAAGATGAAAGAGTTTCAACACGGGATTCCAGTTACGGCATTCGGAACCAAATATCCGTTATCATCTGTGAAACAGATATTCCATAACAGCCAACCAACTCGTGATAGCGTCCGTAAAATTTACGAAGGGATGATTTCAACTTCACCACTTTGAACTCTTTGTTTAATAATTTCCTTTGTGAGCAGCAATCCTGTATCAAGCTAAAAAATCATGATAGGAAATACAAATAAAGGCAACAGTAGTTTATCGGTGTTCAAAAGTTACAAATTGATTGAGAGAAGACAAATCCGGGTTACAAGCTAAAACCGAGGGAAACACATCGACCATAACAGGAAAACAAAGAAACAATAGGAACACTGAAGTGCAACAAAAACAAACGCCAACATTTTTGTGCTGACATGAATTATCATTGATATTGTTATATTTATAAATTAACTGTTTACAAAATTTAGAATTTTTTAAAATACTAAGGCCTTTCTACCTCAGGCATAGATTACCTTAGCTGTATTTGGCAACACTTTTTGGATTACTAGTTACGATTATTTAGCGAAAATAAAGTCTTTTTCTTAAGACCTCAAATTATCTTATTATAAAATATTGAAAATTTGTACGTTGAGAACAATCTTGTACAAAATCACTATTGATTATTCTAATATGACGTGCTTCTTTCGCTTCGTGAATAAACCCATGCTCTAAATCCAATAAAATTTGGTTGCACATGCGTATCTTGGCTACTGCAGAATAATGAATTTTATCAAATTGTCATGCATTTAATATACATGTCTTTCATTAACTTTAAACACTTCCAAATGATGCACATGTTGTTGTTAGTAATTCATTTATTATGACTGTAATGTGTTGCAATTCAAAATTGACATATTTAACCTAAATAAGAGAACTGTTCATGCTGTCTGTTGAAAAATCCTTCCTCTCAAAAATCATATTGCAAGTTGTATGCTTGTTTACAAACATAAAATGTAGGTTCATGGAAGAGCCTACACTAATGCGCTACATTTTTACACATCGGACATAGAAATTAACTTGATTGTTCTAATCAGAATCCAATAATTGGTGCAAGCTATACTTTATTGTAGTTTTAACATGGGTAGGCACTATATCGTGTTATTTTAGCCCGCACTATCGCTCTGGCAAAAATAATCACGAATATAATGCCTACCCATGTTAAAACTACAATAAAGTATAGATGCATCAATTATTTTTTAAATATAGTTTTCAAAATCACAACTTATAAAATTGAGAATGGAAATGGGGAATGTGTCAAAGAGACAACAACCCGACCATAGAAAAGACAACAGCAGAAGGTCACCAACAGGTCTTCAATGTAGCGGGAAATTCCCGCACACGGAGGCGTCCTTCAGCTGGCCCCTAAACAAATATATACTAGTTCAGTGATAATGAACGCCATACTAAACTCTAAATAGTACACAAGAAACTAAAATTAAAATAATATAAGACTAACAAAGGCCAGAGGCTTTGTGACATATTTGGTTTTCTGAAGTTTAGATCTAATTAAGTATTGATGATTGACGTCAATTAGTTATTCTCCTGTATCATTTGTGTAATGAATTGTTGCGAAGTACAAAAACTAAATATCATTTTGTTTACAATGAATAACTAATTGCACTGAATATGCTACTTTTTAATATGAAAAGCCCTAAGTAAAGTGTTCGTCCTTTGGCATTAATTTAAGTGACTTTAAAAGCTGACGTAACATATTATTACTTGGTAATTGCATAAGGATGGATTTTACTTGCAGGTACATGTATAAAGTCAATAGTTTACCTGACAGCAGAAGCTGTGATATAATAAAACAAAGGTCAAACTTTTCACACCATTGTATGACCAACGTGAAGAACCACGCTTATAGACTATAATAAATTTATAACAAAAAGTTAGTGGTACGACTGTTAATGAGTCCACCAGTTGTTGGCATGACACGGGTTATGTTCTTCTCATATATATTATGAAAGCATGATACTAAACTCCTCACGGGGAGGATTGTGCCTGATATTCATATGATGAAGACATAATTTTTCAATCAGTTTAATTGAAGTTTGGAGCTGGCATGTTAGTTAACTGCTAGTAGTCTGATGTAATTTATGTATTATTGTCATTTTGTTTATTTTCTCTGGTTACATCTTCTGACATCAGACTCGGACTTCTCTTGAACTGAAATTTAATGTGCGTATTGTTATGCGTTTACTTTTCTGCATTTGCTAGAAATATAGGGGGAGGGTTGAGATCTCACAAACATGTTTTACCCCGTCGCATTTTTTTGCGCCTGTCCCAAGTCGGGAGCCTCTGGCCTTTGCTAGTCTTGTATTATTTCAACTTTTAGTTTCTTGTGTACAATTTGGAGTTTAGTAAGGCGTTCATTATCACTGAATTAGTATATATATATTTGTTTAGGGGCCAACTGAAGGACGCCTCCGGGTGCAGGAATTTCTCGCTGCATTGAAGACCTGTTGGTGACCTTCTGCTGTTGTCTGCTCTATGAACGGGTTGTTTTCTCTTTGACACATTCCCCATTTCCATTCTCAATTTTATGTCTATCAGAAACCAAACGATGTAGATCTGAGAAATTTTAGACCAATGTACGACCTTCAACAATAAAAAAAAATACCCACCAGAGTTCAAATAAAGTGGATAGAAGCAATTATAAATGCCGCTGTACCGGCTTCGACAATGAATCAACTATCCACAAATGTTCAAATGAAGTGATCTGCTATAAGCATTATAGGCAATGTTACGGCCTTGAACAATGATAACCAGCCATATCGCATAATCGGCTAGAAAAGGCCCAAAAATTAACAAGATTAAACCATTCAATCGAAAAACAAAAGGCCTAATTCAGTACAAAGCAATTTATTCAAAAAAGTAAATATGACGGACATAAAACAACGACAACCACTAAACTACAGGCTGTGTTGACTTAAGTTTGAGACAAGCACAAAAATAATTTTGGGGTGATAAATATGTTTGTGAGCACTTAACACTCTCAAAACTTTGGACAGTGATCATGGTGATGTAGTAGCACAAAATAAGAACTAAATGGACAAATCAAAACTGCAATTGGTTGAACTCAAACGATCGGCATCAGGCGCAAAAACAACAAACATAAACCAACTAAACACTTATATAAAATAGAATAAAGTGTATACAGTGAATTTGCCAAAGAGACTGCAACACGACAATAGAGCAGAAAAACATCACAAGATTACCAAACCCAGCATGAAAATCCCACACCCGGTGGGGTATTAGTAAAGTACTCGTAATGCAGGCTAAGTGTCATTCCATTGCCATTGTCATTTTGATCACGTACAAATATGACCTGAAGATAAAAACTTAATTTGGAGGAGCTGTGTGAATGTTCCAGAATACCTTAGATCAACCTCAGTTTTTAGTCGCGTTCGTGTTGGCCATTATTTAGTTATCTGTTGACTTTATTTTCAGATTGATGGGAAATATTCGTTGGACGTTGTAACTAAACTTTACATATTTGGTGAGAGAACATAATATATTAAGCGGAATGTGAGATTAACGTGCATTGCATTGCTAGCTTATCTTCATTCTTCAAAAAAAGCTCATCATGTATGCAATAAAACCCCATCAGTCAACATTCAATCAAAACAAATTTAGGTTTTATTATAAATATTTCAACTTCAAAAATTCAGGGCTGGAAATCATTTTGATATATATGATGTGTCGTTCACTCTTTAAAAAATTCCATATCACATAATAGGACTGCCGAGTCTTTTGATTGAAAAAAATCTAAAAATGTCGTAGGTCCTTTTATTAAAATAGATTTCATATTTTGATGTATTTATACATCTCTGCCTGGTATAATAAGTTAATTTGGAGCGTTTCAGATGACGGTAAATCAATAAATGACTTACAACTAGAAAATGACAATGAGGGTCGATTCTAATTGCACATACATACAGAGTCTGTATATCCTAGTTGGTATGATATTCAGGAGCCTTAAGAAATTGATGATTTTTTGTATACAGAACGCACTTCGGACGTACAACATTTAAAGCCTGGTACTTATGATGAGCTTATTCCGAAGGAAACTGAAATTAAGTACAACAAAACGAGTATTCAATTTCAACTTTTGTCCATAGAAAGCAGAACAACTACAGCATGTATTATATATTTTATATTATACACAAACAGAACAGCAGTTCATCAGATTATTTCCTTGGGAGAAACCATCAACTTCTGATATTTACAATAATGATAAATTTACGGTAGAAATAAAAATATAGTATGTCCTGAATAGCAAACTCATAACTTTTTGGGATATATCTATATATTATTTACACAACGATCAAACTAACCAGACGATAATCCTGGCATAAACTTATAGTTAATATGTGATGGAACAACCATATTCGTAATGAATGCTGTAATGATACAATAAGTGTTATAATTATACTGTAGACTATACAAAGACAATAGTACAATAAAGTAAAATAACCAGACTACCGAACTCCTTGGACACTTCAAAGCGAAAAGGTCGTAATCAAATGGTAAAATCAAAAGTTAAAAACATTTGACTTTTCTACTCTTTATACAAGTATTCCACATTCCAAACTAAAGGACAAATTGAAAGAGTTGGTATTACTTTGCTTCATAAAAAAGAATGGCCAACGTAGATACAAGTATCTTGTCTTAGGAAGGGATAAATCATACTTTGTAAAGAATCACTCTGATTCAAACAAAAAATTCTCTGAAACCGATATTATCAAGATGCTTGATTTCTTGATTGACAACATATTTGTAACGTTCGGAGGACGTGTTTTTCAACAGACTGTCGGCATCCCAATGGGAACAAACTGTGCCCCTCTACTTGCCGACTTGTTTCTTTATTATAATGAGGCTGACTTCATGCAGGAACTTCTTAGGAAGAAAGATAAGAAGTTAGTAATATCCTTTAACTCTACTTTCCGCTATATAGATGACGTTCTTTCACTAAACAATTCAAAATTTGGTGACTATGTAGAACGCATCTATCCCATCGAATTGGAGATAAAGGATACTACAGATACAGTAAAGTCGGCTTCATATCTTGACTTACATCTAGACATTGACAATGAGGGTCGGTTGAAAACAAAACTTTACGACAAAAGAGATGATTTCAGCTTTCCAATTGTGAACTTTCCATTTCTAAGCAGCAACATTCCAGCAGCACCTGCATACGGGGTATATATCTCCCAATTGATGCGATATTCCCGTGCTTGCATTTCCTATCATGATTTTCTTGATAGAGGGTTACTGCTCACAAGGAAGCTATTAAACCAAGAGTTCCAAATGGTGAAGTTGAAATCATCCCTTCGTAAATTTTACGGACGCCATCACGAGTTGGTTGACCGTTATGGAATAACCGTTTCACAAATGATATCGGATATGTTCCTTACGTCGTAACTACAATCCCCTTCCCTTTCATGAATGTGACCTACCGAATGAGACTTTTTACCCGATTTGTAAACACATAAGCAACACGACGGATGCCACATGTGGAGCAGGATCTGCTTACCCTTCCGGAGCACCTGAGATCACCCCTAGTTTTTGGAGGGGTTCGTGTTGTTTATTCTAGAGTTTTCTATGTTGTGTCATGTGTACTATTGTTTTTCTGTTTGTCTTTCTCATTTTTGACCATGGCGTTGTCAGTTTGTTTTAGATTTATGAGTTTGACTGTCCCTTTGGTATCTTTCGTCCCTCTTTTAAAACACATAAAAATGGATAATAACTGGATAACTGGATAATAACTGTCATATTCCTCACTTGTTGACATGAATATCAATAATGTGTTCATTTTTATAAATTTCCTGTTTACAAAATATTGAATTTTTCGAAAAACTAAGGACTTTCTTATCCAAGACATAGATAACCTTCGCCGTATTTGGCACAACTTTTTGGAATTTTGAATCATCAATGCTCTTCATCTTTGTACTTGTTTGGCTTTATAAATATTATGATATGAACGTCACTGATGAGTCTTATGTAGACGAAATGCGCGTCTGGCGTACTAAATGATAATCCTGGTACCTTTGATAACTATTTACACCACTGGGTCGATGCCACTGCTGGTGGACGTTTCGTCCCCGAGGGTCACCGGCCAGTAGTCAATACTTCGGTGTTGACATTAATATCAATAATGTGGTCATTTTTATAAATACTGTTTACAAAATATTGAATTTTCGAAAAACTAAGGATTTTCTTATCCCAGGCATAGATAACCTTGGCCGTATTTGGCACAATATTTTGGAATTTTAATCATCAATGCTCTTCAACTTTGTACTTGTTTGGCTTTATAAATATTTTGATATGAGCGTCACTGATGAGTCTTATATGTAGACGAAACATGCGTCTGGCGTACCAAATTAAAATCCTGGTACCTTTGATAACTATTGGTACAGGAATTTTCTTGTGCAGAAAATGGTGGGTTGAACCTGTTTTTATAGCTTGCTAAATCTCTCACTTGTATTATAGTCGCATATTAATATAGGTAAACATTACTTAATGTATATCACTGTTCAATAATCATAAACCTGAGTGAAACAAATCCGGGTCACAAACCAAAACCGAGGAAACAAATTAACTATAAACGGACTGTTTTGGATTCATTTCTTAGTAACAAGACAGACCCATAAAAAATATCATTTTTTCAGAAAATAAAGTTAAAATTCTTTAGGAAAATGACCTTAGACGAATTTGGCTTTTTTTTAAAGATTCAATATAAAATGTACATCTCCTGAAGTGAACTAGCCTTATACAATATTGGCTTTCAAGTTTTTGGATGTGAGCTTTCCTTATGAAGGTGGACATTGAAAACTGTTTCGAACACTAGAAATGAAAGTGTTTTTCTCCATACATAAAACTAAATTATTAAGAGCCGTGGTGTAGTGGTTAGTGCATCGGACTACTAACACAAAGGTTCCTGGTTCGATTCCCGCCCGGGATGAAAATGTCAGGAACTGAATTTTCAGCTCTCTCTTGACACCATTTGCGAGTATGGTCTTAAGGAAACGATGATAATCCGTCGGAAGGGGACGATAAATGGCTGACCCGTGTTAAGAGAGAGCCGTAGCTTTTGCACGTTAAAGACACACTTGTAGATTTCGAAAAAGAGCAGGCTAATGCCGCTAAAAGGCAGAACTCACTCCCGAAAAGTGGAAAGGGATTAATATAAGTTGCAAAACTTGTTTTCCAATCCATTATAAATAAATATGTTTAAACTAAACTAAATTAATATAACTCTTTGCGTTAAAAATGCATGTCCTCAGCATATAATTATCAAAGGTACCAGAATTATAATTAAGTATATTATCTATCATAAAAATAGATTTAAAGAGTTAAAAAGTAGAATCACAAAAATAAAATCGGAAAGACCATAAGCACATGGCACAATCAAACGGCAGTCTCATCAAATTCCGTTATATTTACAATGATTCATGAACTAAACAAAACATAAACACAAGTATAATATATTCATGAATTGTCAGGACTTTGAACAATAAAATAATCTATCATATAAATAATAGACGTTAAACAGTTAATATATCATGGATAAGTAAAGGGGGGAATTATGTTATTTCCCAAGAAAAATCCAAGCTTGTTTCCAAGACATTGAACTCCTTAATCGAATTAAATCTCAGAGGTAAATTAAGTACTATGTAATATAAAAGTGTTAAGCTTAAGGTCAGAATATTTTTGTGTTCCTGTATGTCAATTGTATGATTCAAGGGAACTTTTTTTACAAAGGTCTACAAAAATTAAAGGTCTACAACAATATTTGTAAGGTAAAGACATTGAACTTGCTCTATTTCTAACGAAATGTTAAATATATACGTTTGTTTGTGTTTTGTTTCGAAGATGATAATAAATGTCTAAGTTTGTATCGTTCCGACATAATAGTTTATATTTATTTTTCTTACGACGTTTCCGAAAGAGGGCATGTAGAGCGTGGTATTTTGACTAGACACCTTGGCTATCCTTAATCATAGCATTAACACAACAATCGTAAAAGAATACCAACAGCGAAGACAGTTTACACTTAATACAAAATTAACGATTATACCATAGATGAGTCATTTTGCACTCACACATATAGTATATTAAACAACTTATGTCAAAACACAGATTGTGTGAAATAACAGTATCCTTTCTGGAAGACTAAACTGTTCTTCGATTTTTGTCGACTTTTGAATTATATCTATGTAGGAAGATAAAAGAAGATGTGGGGAATCAAATCTTGTCAAATCAAATCCAATCAAATTTTTATACTAGTGTATAATCCAAAAATTGGATTTTTTCCAAGACAAACATGACAATATTTACAAACATACAATATCTAAATTTAAACCAGGTTCAACCCACGATTTTTATTCTTAAAATGCCCTGTACCAAGTCAGGAAAATGGCCATTGTTATATTATAGCGCGTTTCTGTGTGTGTTACATTTTAATGTTGTGTTTCTGTTGTGTCGTAGTTCTCTTATATGTGATACGTTTCCCTCAGTTTTAGTTTGTAACTCGGATTTTTTTTTCTCAATCGATTTATGAATTTTGAACAGCGGTATACTACTGTTGCCTTGCAACATGATTTATATTCTATAAGTATATTTTTTAGATAATTTGGAGGAAGTGATTTTCTGCAAAAAATTGAAAGTAAAATTACAATTTTCCTAATGTATTTGATATGAAATATAAAATAACAAATATATAAGAAAAACATAAAATAGTCACAACTTTGTAATACATCAATTCGTATTTCTTATCAGCTATGTTATTTCTTAATACATATAAATCATGAACTCCCTTAAACATAGTATTAGTTATGCCATACTCATTAAATGTGAACTTAAATTTTTGTTTGTCATCATCAGACATTTTGTTGAAAGATCATGAAGATGGAACTATACTCTCTACTTCCTCAAAATGTTTTACCTACACTTTTTAAAAATCTGACTTTTAAAGCAAAATATTATTCATCTTCTACCTCTTTTTTTCAGAGGGTCTACCCTGTTGGTATGAATGCAACATACGACAGATCTCCACCAAAGTCACAATTTGTAAACGTAAATCAATATCGGTCAAAGTATGACCTTCAACACAAAGCCTTGGCTCACACCGAACAGCTAGCTATAAAGGGCCCCAAAAATGACTGGTGTAATACAGGAAACACAATGGTCTAATCTATATAAAATAATGAGAATCAAGAAACACCAATGAATCGCATTGACAAATGACAACCACTGAATACCAGGTTCCTCCAGCGGGTCCAACCCTTTTATAGACGCCAAGTTGCCTTTACCCTACCTGAACATGCTGAAACAATGATGTTACATCACAACATACAAAGAAATACTAACCAATATCAGTTGAAATGGTTTACTCAGTCAAAAGACATATTAACGTATTTAACACGTGAACATACACGAACGAATAAGTTTAATCTATGACACAATGTTAATACAATATTAATTAAAAGAAGAGGGGTTATATGAAGTTATATACCTATACTGAGTTATTAGGTTATTCTTTCTCAGAATCAACTCGGACGATACCATTTTCAAAGAAATATGCTCAAAGACATAAAATAATGACCTGTGTGAGGTCATTATTTTCCTTGCTAAACATGCAATGATAAGTTACTTCGAAATTATATTCGTCTAATAGTTTTTTGTTGCCGATTTGGGAATTTATTCTTTAAAGTTCAATCGATCATGGCTGAATAGAAATCGTCATTGCCCGCATTTAATTTTATAAACAAATATAACGTTAAGGTTTGTTTATTTATCGTTACAATACAGAAACATCATCATATATGCGAGATGAATTTTAATGTAGACTTTCATAAAATAAAGCCACATTTAACTTATTCGTGTGTAAGATTTTGAAAATCTTATTGAGTCACACTGAATAAGTTGATTGATTGTTGATTGGTTGCTTAACGTTCAGTGGCAAATATTTCATGAATGTTCAAGACGATACACACTGGATAGGAAATCATACGTTGACCTACATGTATTTATACTCGTCCTAGTGTCAATTCTCAACTTTTTGAAATTTATTTATACCTTTTGCTCTATCAAATGATCAACTAATAAGATATTCTTATATTCTATTGAATAACATTCACGTAACTCACAATAGGGTCGGGCGGGGACGGTATATAATTATTTCCTGATTACAACCTTTGACAAAATGATTAACGTACTCCGCTAAATAAAAATTATTTTATTGTAATGTATATATGGAGTACGGAAATTATTTAACAAAAAGTATAATTTGGTTAACAAAAATCAACAGAATCTAAATGTGTTTGCCTTTATAGATTATCCTTTGGCTTGAGAGAAAACTGATAAAAAAACAGATCAAAATATATAGTTTGTTTTAATAAATTTTACAATATGTGATTGCCAAATTACAATCAAGAATATCTGTGTAGTTTACAATGTCATTATTTGTTTCGCCTACTTAATAATATATATGCAAATCAAACCTATGTTATTTCATCAGTGTACACAGCTACTTTTGCATAGGTACTATTTCTGTACTAAAAATATGCAGTACTGGAAATTTACTTTTAATATTTAGTACCATTTCTTTTCTTTAAAATTATTGTAATATTTAGGTACTTGTATTTTACAGTACTTGATTTGGCCTAAATATTTTGGTACAGAAATAATACAATATTTTATGTTTGAAAATCATAATTTTAAGAGATTTGAAATAGAAAAACTTTCAAAATGCTGAAAATGTAACGGTAGTAACCAAAAATCTGTAGTACCTAAATTTCAAGTACAAATTAAGTTCTGTAAAATACAGGTACCTAAATATTACAATAATTTTAAAGTAACAAAATAGTACTGAATATTAAAAGTAAATTTCCAGTACTACAGATTTTTAGTACAGAAATAATACCTATGCAAAAGTAGCGGTGTATGGGTTAGATGCCGTTGATTTGTTTATTCTGTCACACGCTTTTGGATGCAGCTGCCGCAATTTTGTTTATTTCATTGAATGTTAATATCTACGTCATTCGCACTTTTGGTGTATTTTAATACGTGGTATGAAAGATTTTATATTTAGATATCAATCAGGGGCCGTGTCAACGAAGCTGTTCAAGGACTAGGACTAAATTATAATCCTGATACCTTTGATAACTATTTACACCACTGGGTGGATGCCACTGCTGGTGGACGTTTCGTTCCCGAGGGTATCACCAGCCAAGTAGTCGCATTTCGGTGTTGACATGAATATCAATAATGTGGTCATTTTTATAAATTTCCTGTTTACAAAACTTTGAATTTTACGAAAAACTAAGGATTTTCTTATCCCAGGCATAGATAACCTTAACCGTATTTGGCACCACTTTTTGAAATTTTGGATCCTCAATGCTCTTCAACTTTGTTCTTGTTTGGCTTTATAAATATTTCGATATGAGCGTGACTGATGAGTCTGATGTAGACGAAACGCGCGTCTGGCGTACTAAATTATAATCCTGGTACCTTTGATAACTATTAGGATGGTCCTAGGACACGTCTTCGTCCTAAGTCAGGTTAACGAAAGTCTCCTAAAATAAGATATGTCTTAAATTTGGTCCTAAAGTTAGAATATACAAATAGGTGTCTTAGGATAGTCCTAAAGGTTACAATGTCCTAAAACGAAATAAAAACAATAAATACAGCACAAACTTAATACTAAAAATACTAATACAATAGTAAACTATCATACTGTTATTAGAATTGAATTAATAATCGAATTATTTTCAATATTTGTTATAGATTCAATTGTATTACATTAAATTATTTCGTGCTGTTTATTTTAAAGCCAACAAAAACTATCATTATAAGCAACATTTTTGCGACTAACCAAAACGGTGCAATACTAATTTAGACATGGGAAAAAGTTGATTTTTTTAACTAATCCTAATTCCATACATGTAATGAAATCGAGTGAAACTAGTTTATGTACTAAAATTGCAGCACGAATATCGCATTTAACAAAGTTTTGTGACTATGTACTTTCGTTTTCGTATAAAATTCATTTATATCTTTTATCATATTTAATAATTTATTAACTATGACGTTAAAACTTTATCTTTTATTTTGCGTCAAATGTTTCCGTTTAAGAGTGGATACTAAAATACCATTAAATCTATGACATACAAATATCTACTTTTTTTCTCTTAAAAAAGTGTGTTAGGATGGTCCTAGGACCATCGTAGTTAGTACTGTCCTAAGACAGCTTTGTTTTACATCATAAGACATGTCTCAGACACGTCCTAAGACCATCCTAAATAATGTCCTAAGACATGTCTTAGGAAATATTCTAGGATACTTTCATTGACACGGCCCCAGGTTTATAAATACCTCCCTGTATGACTAAATGACAAACAAAACAATACTAAACACAATATCGAAAAACGAAAAATTGAGCAACACGGACCCCATTAAAACCCGAATGATCTCAGGTTATGAAAAAGGGTGAACAGATCTGATCAACATGGGGATCTTTGGTATTTTGCCGATGTGTTGACAATTGTTAAAATTAATTAACTTACCAAGTATATCTTGATCAGTTTTTCAATCATTTCCTAAACATATTCACTGCAATAAACTCATTTATGTTCAGACACATTGCTTTTGAACAAAATGAGCAACACGAAGAGTGCCACACGCGGAGCAGGATCTGCTTCCCCTTCCGGAGCACCTAAAATCACCCGTAGTTGTGGTGGGGTTCGTGTTGTATTTGTGACATTTTTTCACGCATCATTGTTAATAGAATGGGAATTGATGCGACTGTCGTACAAGTGAGAGGTTTAGCGCTATAAAATCAGTTTCAAACCACCATTGTCTACATTTTAAAATGCCTGTACCAAGTCAGGAATATGACAGTTGTTGTCCATCGTTTGATGTATTTTATCCTTTGATTTTGTTGTTTGATTAGGGACTTTCCGTTTTGCATTTTCCTCGGAGTTCAGTATTTTTGTGCTTTTACTTTTTGCCGATGTTTATAAGTCCATTACATGTATATATACCGGCGTAAATCAACTTATATCTAACTCATTAGATTTTACAAAAGACCACACGATTTCGGAACAGATATATACCTCTCCAGAAACAATATTTTAAAACTTATTTCAACTCGTATCTACATTTACACGTAACCTTTTTTTTTTAAAACCAGTCTATGTTGAAATACATATAGCTATTCTAGAGTTTAATTTCTTTAGTCAGTTATCTATCTAGAGTCATTTTGGTTCCACTGTTAGTCAAATGGTTTATAAAAGTATAGACAGATGCCTTCTTATACGGCAATACAATTAAAAAGATCATTCATCAAATAGAAAAAGATGAAGCAGTTGTCCAATGTTCAAATCTCACAAATCCACGAAAAAGATGAGGCCCCTCATGGGGGGGGGGGGGGGGGGGGGGGGGGGTCCTAGTAATTACATAATCACAATTTTTTTGCCAATATAATCACATAATCATTAAATATTTGCTTATCTTTAGTAATCAAATAATCATAAACTAAAAATACAGTCCTAGGTAATCAAATAATCATGAAATATTTGGCTTAATAATCAAATAATCATTAAAAAAACGGCCAAGTAATCACATAATCAAAAACCCCATGAGGGCCCTCAAAGATGATTATGTTAAGAATGGCGAGATTTGTATGACTTCCAAAAGTTACAAGAGATAGAACGTCGACAGAGAAAGTGTCATCTATTATGCATCCAACATCAGCGATGCAGCTCGCTTGTTGATTTTGTCAGTTTTATTGCCTTCCCCTTTTTACAGTTGCCTTAAGATCAGAATGTTTGCTATTCTTTTTCATACTCAAAATGTCTTACTACGGATTAGGACACAGTTGATAAAAATATTGAATAGACGACATTTCGGGTTTTTTTTAAAAATTAGTGCCTGTTGGAGCACATATTATATACCCTTTATTCCGTAAATAACTTATTTTACAATATTCGTAATAATATGTGTGGATCAACATATTCGTGATTGTGACCGTAAAAAATCATGAATTGTCAATTTCAATCGTTTTCCCTCACTATATTATAGTCTTCCTATGTGTCAATATCACGGCAAAGATCAAGATGAGAAGTAGATCTTCTAGTTTCTTCAGATATGTCCCTTACATCTTAATTTTGGAACAGTTCAGAAATATAGTTCAATTTCACTGATAATGGATGTGCTTTTCCAATTCAGATTATTTCCGTTTTAAGGAACGACACATAAGTAATAGAATTCTTTTTTTTTTAATTGAGTCATTTGTTCAACGTGTTCCAATGCATCATTTAAATAAAAGATTATTAAATTCTAATATATTATAATCGCATTCAATTGATAACAAATTTATTCAAAATAACAATAACAAACACAATATCGATAGAGAGATACAGAGTCTTCTGTGCGACAATAAAAATAGAATCAAAGTTTTGTAGCACACTTTTCTTTTTCTGTTAAGATTATTTGTCATAAGTTCGCAAATAAAGTAATCTTGCAAAGTCTTCTAACAATAAGTAGTTAAAGTATTGAACTACAGTTTAATTTACAAACTACTACAAATAAACAATCTGAATTATTTTTGATTGTTTGTATATAAATGTATTGTAGACAAAATACATTGAACTATGCAGATCAGAATCTAAAGCATTGAGATTTCCCCCAGAACTGGACATTCTTCTCGGATTCTCTTGAAATTTTTGACATTAATTGACACCTCATACATAAACACGTGGCTGGTTTATGGGTACACGTGCCTGCATATCCAGTGGGACCAGATGGTAAACTAGACTCTTCTAGTACAGGCGAATGAGGAGTCATCTCTGATGGTTCTGGGGATGAAACTTCTTCCTCGGACAAAACGTCATCACCTCCAGACCATTTTGAATTAGCTGACGAAGTATTTCGTGAAACCATTAGGTCGTCCTTGCATTCCGGAAATCGTGGGTATATGAGTGGTCTCATTTTTATTTGATCTGGGGCGGATATTTTGCGTTTGCGTTTTATACTCTGTAACTCTGGCAACGTGACGCTCGTTTTTCTGATTTTCCTTTGTTTCTTTGTAGTCACTAAAAAATAGGAATAAACAAATAAAAACAACATATATGAAATAACATTTCAACCACCAAAATAAATCTGGTTAGTTAATCGTAATTAATAAACGTACTATGTAACGCCGAAATAGTCATCAGGCTCTGTGATGTCGTGCAAATTCACGTCATGTGACAAAATATATGACAAGACAACGTTAAATGTGGTAGAATTTTCATACTACTTTTGACGGAAAACAAACCATTGATTTAAAAACAAGGAGATGTGGTATCATTGCCAATGAGACTACTTTCATCAAAGTTTAAATGAAGTGGATGTAAACAATTACAAGCAACCATACGGCCTTCAACAATAATAACAAAAAACCTTATGGCCGGCTATCAATGACCCGACACGAAACATATATATATATGAGACTTACAATAACAATAATCACAGTTTTCTGACTTGGAACAGACACAAATAATTGGGCGGGGTTAAACGTGTTTGTAAGCGATGAACTCTCCCCTTACGTGAAACAGTGTTGTAACAGTACATCATAAAGAATAAACATTATAAATCAGTTGAAAAAGGCGTAACTCATCAGTTAGATATAAAGCAGAAAAAACATCTTACAAAAACACAGACTTTACGTGGCAAGGTATTTATACATCAGTCGCAAATCCATTTCAGCAAATTAATACACATATAAATATAAAAACACAAACAAGATGTGAATGTTCATTTCGTACATATGGAGCTTGTTTTATTTATCTTTACTGGGAACCAACGGTAAAAACCAGCACGGCTACGTAAATGTATTAAATATAGATTGGTGAATATTTTGGTGGTTATATATGAAACGTTATATTTGTTCTTCAAATCGAACTTTGACGTCATTGTTTGAAGATTTGCTTGGATGCCAAAAGAGAGAACTAAACTTATTGTATAGCTCACCTTTTTGTTTTATTCCAGAGTTACCATCCTCGTTATTGATATCTCTCATTACGAAAAGCGACATTCTATCTGTAATATCCTCCTGATTAAACAAACATAAAATCAAATGAAAAATATTATCCATTGAAAATTTGACGTTTTAACTGTGTAGTATATTTATGCATACCCTCAATAAAAAAACCCGTTCGTTTGATAGCTAGACGATCATTGTTTAAAACAATGTTGACAATTCACTACGTTTCATTTCACTTTTGAAAATATTACCCAAATTGCAATAGAGTTGAAATGGCAAATTGACGAATACTGACGGACATATTGTTTAGTGAAATTTCTGCAACAGAAATTCATTATCTGTAAATATTAAATGAATAATTTATGGATAAGATTTTTTTGTTGTTGATTTTTTTGATTTTTTTTTCTATGGTCGGGTTGTTGTCTCTTTGGCACATTCCCCATTTCCATTCTCAATTTTATACAATGTATATAAATTTACTGATAGAATATAGAATGAACAAAATCAGTGCTGCAATACACAATAAAGGAAGGCAACAGTAGTATACTAATGTTCAATAGTCATTAATTGATATCTTGTATGATAACCTTACCATATTTGGATTGTCACAATGCCCTTGTCGTCTGCTTGTCTCTATCTGATTGTGTACTGAAGAATTTGTCTAGAAATGCTCCTTGCTTAAAAATGATAACACTATCAGGATGAATATATGACCACATAGTATTATTATTATTTATTTTTTTTTATTAATCATACGGACATTTAACATACTTAACGATATAGTTTTAAAACTGAAATAGTTTAAATGGATATAAAGGTTTTTTTTATTTTTATTTTGGGGAGAAAGACATGATCAGGATAGAGATGGTGTAAAAAATATTTCTGCAAAAAAAATATCTTATGACAACTGGACGGAAAAAGGCATGTTATTCTATGTCCTGATCAATAAAATATTCTACAAATTATTTCTGTATAATTACCTCTGTCCTTTTATGAAATATTTCAGTATATCTTGTTTCAAATAATATTGAAAATAAGAAATCGCTTATAACCGTAAGATTTATTAACATTAAAAACACAATTTGCTAGATATTTTACTTTTTATGCACAATTTTATTTTATCTGAGTTCAGTTATACTAGAGTTATAATACTTACTTGTTGCAGCCAGGCCGGCGTTTGAACTGATCCGTATTGAAAAGATCGTCTTCTGATAAAGGGTTGATTTCTATTTTTAAACAAAAGACGATTGGAACATAAAAAATCATGTGACTTTCTCCAACTATTTCTAGGAGTCAATTTGCATACCAATATGTCATCAGATAAAATCTAATAATATACTTATATGTTATCTCACGCCAAGATATAATAACAACTCTCAAATGTCTTCATTTATTTTTCCCGAAACAAACAATTGTTCTCTATATTTGTATAGATTTGTCAATTAACATATTTTGGTTTGACCTGTATGTTACATAGTTATTAATGCATGTTCTATCTTTATCTTCTCTGATTAGAAGTAAGGAATTTTTACAATAACATGATACTAGAAGATATTGCAGTCAACCTAAATGTAATATATACTTTTTACAAATTTATTTGAATCTTGTATGATACATAAGAGGTAGGCCAAAATTGCCTAGGATTTATTTCTGCCCAGGTCTATTTTCGTGATGGAATATTTTTTCGGTAATTGATTTCAATAATGAAGGAGCATGGCTGGAGTTCTGCAATGTTCTTACAGTATCATGTCGCATAACTTAATACATTTGTATGTAGAAATGTCTATAAAAAATAGATCTATTTTGCAAGATTGTGGCAATTGTAGAGTATCTATAAAAACAATGAATGTCCTCAATCAAAAAACGTGTCTTCTCTTTCAACATGTTTAGGCAATGAAGGCAAAGATACATTTATGTAGGTAATCGATGTTCAAATCTGATAAATCGATTAAAAAGACAAATCAATGTATCAAACAAAAACTGATGGCAAAGTTGAAAACTTAAAACAACACCGGGGATTAAAGTCGTTAAGCTTTGCTCAGTGCTCAGAGCAAATACAAATAATGATCAAAACATGAAATCCAACATTTCTATTGGTTTATTTTGGAGTATGAGTACAAAAAACTGACTCGAAAGTGTTATGCCTTCAATGCCGGATGTATCGACAGAGAAAGCATCGCCTGATATGCTTACATCACGCAATGTGCGGATCAAAGTCCGTCAAAATGTCAAAATTGCAATAAGACATAATTGTTTTAATACAAATTGGACAACTTCTCTGGTATAAGCAGAAATAGTACCAGAAAAACATGACACTAGTGAAATTAGACAGAGACATGTCGTGCCAATTCGCCATAATGACTCAAACCTTTGAAGTGTCGATATTCTTTAAAGTAGCACAATCCTACTAATGAATATGAATACAAATATGCTCGAGCTTTATTAAGATTCGGTAGGGCTTCAAACTACAAAGCATACATTCATTAAACATTGAAACACAACAATACAAGCAAACTAAACATAAAGGCACGCATAGAGGTAAACTCTGAACAAACATAATTAAACCAATTATACAGATAAACAGAACTATAAAAGGGCAAGGTTATGTAAAATCAGCACAGTGATATAGAATAAAAGCTTATTTGAATGCAGAGCAGCGACATTCCGATACTCGTGTTGCACGGTATTCAGATTTCTATATCATTGTGTGTGTACTTGTGTTTGTCTTTCCGTCATTTTATTTCTTGTTTGTCTAGTGATTGTCAGTTTTCGACTGATGAATCTGAATATCCCTTTGGTATGTTTACCTATCTCGTTTCATATTTCACCAAAGTCTTGATTAAAAGTTTACTGAACTGTCAAGCTGAACAACTATACTCATCCTTGATATCAGATTTAAAATCTATCAACCAGCCGACTGTTTGATGTTATTTAGTTGCTTGTATGACTTCTTGTAGATCTTCCTTTTAAGTACATCAAAACTTACTTGTTGATCTATATACATACTAATAGTTTTACAGCTGTTTCATGTAAATGTGTATACAAGAAATTTTACTATAAGAGTTTTTCAATGAATTTTTTTCGAATAAAAACACTCTTTGTTCTCCAGAATGGTACTTTATAGACAAAAGAGGTCAGTTATTGATCAATTAGAGCAACATGATTAAAAACAAATGTCCAAACATATGTTTTACAGTTCAAGAACCAACCGTGACATTTATATCCTTCGTCTTAACCCTCCTGGTGATAGTTTTCCTATTAGCAATTATACCACCTCCGCCTTATTTTTATAGAACATGTGAACATCGTTTTCCTATTAACAATTATACCACCTCCGCCTTATTTTTATAGAACATGTGAACATAGTTTTCCTATTAGCAATTATACCACCTCCGCCTTATTTTTATAGAACATGTGAACATCTTCAACGGCAATGTGTTGCACTTATTACATTTTGATTTAACTAATAAATGTGAAAATGTAACAAAAATACTCATTGGATATCTAACCGCTTTTAGTCTCCTTCTTGTCTATATCGAATACCTCTCCCTCTTCCCCAACTATATCGTACATTTGTATTTCATACAATTGCTTCATAGTCTATACATTCAACATGTTTATCCAATACTGACGGTATATATCAATACTTTTTAGAGGGGGGATAGGACCTTTATCGGGACTCCGGGATCGGGTGTTTTTAAGCTCGGGATTTCGCGATTAACCCTTTCGTGATCTGGGAATTTTTTTTCGAATTTCGGGACTTCGGGATTTACCTAATTTAAATTCGGGACAGCGGGATTTCGTGTTTTTAAGCCCGGCATTTCGGGATCAGGGCCCCTCCTACCCTCCCTCTTTTTAAACTTTATCTAAAATAAGTTACCGCTTTTCGGTTAAATATTCGAAAATCTTGTTTTTTTCAATTTAATTTCTATTCAATTTAATATCATTTCTGTGCATACTTTTTTTATACATGTAATACAGCCAGTGTCATATTTTTCCTCTGTGCATACTTTTTTCTATACATGTAATACAGCCAGTGTCATATTTTTCCTCTGTGCATACTTTTTTTATACATGTAATACAGCCAGTGTCATATTTTTCCACAAACAAAAGAAATGGTTTATCAAAAGTTCGTTTTCAGAAACAAGGACATATTACCAATGTATAATAATATTGATCATTGAATAAAACTACAATTTTGATTTTAGGATCGACAATCCTTATAATAAACACGAGAGGAAAAGGACTAGCAACATCACATAAGCATGAAGGACACTTCTAAAGCATATAGACGTCGAACCACCTTGTGTTTTACATTTGTGGGTGTTTTAAGTACAAAATAACAGGAAATGCAAGATGATTTGTAAACGAAACTATATGAATTCAAGCAGATGTTAGATGTTTCCCTAATGAGAGACGCGAAAATGATGCCAATGATATATAAAACGTCAGCTTCATCCAGCCAATTTAAAAAAAAAACGAATATCTTAAAGAAGTGTTCCATAACTTATCATTATTTTAGCTTATCTCGATGCTTAACTAATGTTGTTTAGATTTGTAGTGTCATTTTTTCATTTTAGACTTTTTTGTTTCACCTTTTATAAGTATATTCTTAAGAATATGTTTAGTATGATTGACAGAAGGCTTTACTTAGGTACACCAATCTTTATCCCTTTTATTGTTTTAGATTAATGTCCTAAATCTATGGTCGGGTGTTTGTCGCTTTGACACATTCCCCATTTCCATTCTCAATTTTAAAAATGCTTTGTTCTTTTGCTTAACCATGTTACTGATGTTTATTTGGCAAAATCTTTTATTGTCCATATACTACATAGATAAAACAAGAGAATTAAGAATATCTGTAAAAATAACATATAAACTTTCTATAAACAAGGAAGTGGACTGCCATTATACTCACAATAAATATTTACCAGGGGGGATTTGAAGTGACTATCATACAAGTGCGAGGTTTAGCTAGTTTTAAAACCAGGTTTTATACACCAATTTCTACATAAGAATATGCATATTCCAAGTCAGGAATTCGACAGTTTTTATCCATTTGTTTGATGAGATTAAGTTTTTGATTAAAGACTTTCCGTTTTGAACGTTCCTCGGAATTCACTATTTTTGTAATTTTACTTTTTAGCCATGCTAGATGTCTCCTGGAGAGCCTACAATTAATTGTATTAATAGGCCTTAAGGTGAGGAAACTTAAACATAATCATTTCAATCAGTTTAATTGATGTCTGAAACTGTCATTTCATTAACTGCTAGTTATCCGTTGTTAATTTATGTATCATTATTATTTTGCTTTTTTTGTTAACTATTCGGTTATCGAACTCAGACTTTTTTCTAACTCAGTTTTATTGTGCGTATTGTTGTGTGCTGTATATTCTATATTGACTAGAGGTAAAGGTGAGGGGATTGAGATCTCACAAAAATCTTTCATTCCACTGCATGTATGCACCTGCTTGTAGTCAGAAGTATGTTGCCTTTGTTAATCTTATATATGTTTTAAAGTTTAGGTAGACGTCCATTTTCACTGTACACGTACACATTTTTGTTAATGTTCCAGCTGAAGCCCGTCACCGGTTGAGGAATTGTTTGTCATCATTTCTTTATACTTGTAATACAGCCAGGGTAATCTTTTCCCCCCCAAAAAAAAGCCATAAAGAATAATACATCAAATGTTGGTATCCGAAAACAAGGACATATCATTGATGAGTAATAATATTAACCATTCAAACTAGTTTTGAATTTAGGATCGACAGTCCTCATAATAAACACGAGAGGAAAACGACTAACAACATCACATTAGCATGAAGGACACTTCCAAAGCATATTGACGTCAAACCACATTTGTTTTTACATTCGTTTGTGTTTTAAGTATAAAATAACAGGAAATGAAACATGATGTGTAAACGAAGCTAAGTAAATTTTAGCAGATTCTAGATCCCCCCCATGTGAAACCAAAATGATACCAATGATTAATAGTATTTAGTCAGCCTTTCACGCCAGTTTAAAAAAGAGTCTATAGATTTGCATTGCGTGGGCTACAGAAGACCATTAGTCGTTTAACGCCCCGGTCTTTCTCCCTTTGGAGAGGATGTGATTCCCACTGTTTTTACGTTTAATTGATTTAGCAAATTGGTTAAATTACTTTTTACTCCTTTTGCTGGACCGTTTGAATATGTACGTGTATGAATATGAAAGGATGTTCATAATGCTTGAATACTGTCAGTAAAACTTTTATAGTGATAGTTCATAGTTCGACAACTATGAAACACCTTTCATTTCCCTTTTCAATTAATGATTATGATTATTATCGTACAGTATGATGTGGTATTTAAACTATCAGTTTTCAACTGTGTAAACCAAAATTGTTTATGTTTAAAGAAGCTAAGGTTCCAACTAACTTAGGTGAATATGACCTTAGATGAATTTTGCTGTATGTAATAAATTGACACAAAGCTCCTTAAGTTCCAGCACAAATCACAGACTCTCGAATGTTTTGGTTTGAGCTTTCAAGAAGAAGGTTAATGATGAAGATCAATTTGTAAAAATATGTTATTCTTATCTTTCAGCCAAAACATTTGTATTTAAAATCAGATATACACAAGAAGGTTACATGGAACGTATATTTTCTTAATAGACTATTTATCTATATTTGGTTTTAATGTTCTTTATGTATTTGACTTTTCGATCTTTTAGAATGTTAAATTATTTTTATCTTAGATTTAGATGTTTTTGTTCATTGACCCTTCCCATGTCACACCTGAATCACTGAAGGAGAGGAAAGTATGCTTCATAAAAAAGACTTAATATCATGTTTTCGAAAAAAAAAATCATATTTTTACATACAAATCTTCTGATTCAAACAAATGTTTTCTTAAACTAGCATAATCAAGATGATTGTTGTTCATATGCTCAATATATTTGTTACGTGTAGAGAATTGGTTAAGAAATAATATTGACGACAAAAAATATAAGTTTAGCCTTTCAAATACTACATTATGGAACGTATATTTTCTCTATAGACTATTTATCTATATTTGGTTTTAATATTCATTATGTATTTGACTTGCGATCTTTTAGAATGTTAAATTATTTTTATCTTAAATTTAGATGTTTTTGTTAATTGACCCTTCCCATGTCACATCTGAATCATTGATCAGAAGTAAAGGAAAGTATGATTCATAAAAAAGACTTAATATCATGTTTTTTCGAAAAAAAGAAATCATATTTTTACATAGAAATCTTCTGATTCAAACAAATGTTTTCTGAAAGTAGCATAATCAAGATGATTGTTGTTCATATGCTCAATATATTTGTTACGTATGAAGGACGTGTAGAGAATTGGTTAAGAAATAATATTGACGACAAAAAATATAAGTTTAGCCTTTCAAATACTCCATTAATATGTATAATCGTTCAAACAGCGCATGTATACTGATCCCATATCTCTAATTGATACGGAATTCCAGAGCTTGTGTTTCCTTTCCTTATTTCTTTCATATAGGTGCCTGCTTAATTGTATATCGACACTATTGAACCTTGTGTTCCACCACAATTTTAATGGGCATCCTTATGAATCGTTTGGCTTTTATGGAATTTATGGAACATATGACAACGACCATATGCTTCATTTGTGTTTTCAACAATCCCATCATAGAAATCCCCGAATGCAACTTATTACACAATTTTTTTTACATGTGGAATACGACAGGGTCCACTAGTAGATCTGGAATTGCTTATTCTTCATGAACACCTGCAATCACTCTCACTTTTTGATGGATTTCGAGGTTCTCATTCTTCCGGTTTTATTTGTTTTGCAGACTATTGGTAGTCGTTGATCGTGGGTTTTCATTTGGTCATGAGATTGTATTCAGTTTGACATAATCTATTATTATTTTTCCTTTGATATCGTCTGTTTCGTTTTTCAGTCATTTATTCAAAATATCGAGTAACCCTTAATTCCAGTGGTTATTTTTCACTCTTGGTGGTCTCCCTTTGCTTATAGCATGCATCGTTGACCCTTGCATTTAAAATGTTGATAAGACCGAATAGAGTACAAAGAGGTAGAGCACTGAGGACCCACACTTCCCACAGATTTGGAAAACACTGCTTATGTAATCTATTAAAAAAATTCGCATTTGTCTTTTGGGGTTTAAACTGAATACTTATATCTCGAACTCTGAAAAAAAGGTATAAGATACCAATGGAACATTCAAACTCATAAGTAAAAAAATGAAAATGCAATGGCTATGAAAAAATAAGTCAAACAAACAAGACTAAACAACACAAACCCCTAACAAAAAATTTGGGTGAACGGTAACTTAAACACAATCATCGTCGTTTCTGTCAATAGGCCAACATATTTTGTGTAGACGGAACATATTGCCTAGAAAAAATTCAGTTATTGCCTTCCTTGAAATAAGTTGATGTGCTTCAAAAACAAGGGTCGATAAAACGATAAATCAAAGTAATAACAACCATCTGTTACTCCTGGTATCTATGATGAGTTTATTTACTCGTTATTCTACAGGACTTCATAATATATAATATAGATAAACAAATAACCTTTGTACCTCTAACAGTTTTGTATATTTAACCTTTTGCTGACCCCGTCATATACCGATACATGTAAGGTAAACGTCAGAAATCAAAGGTCACGCATAAAAAATCTAAAATGTTGTGAATCAGCTTAATTCAAAGTGTATTTAACGTAGTTTTATGAAGTTCTTTATAGGGTTTCAATTGCAATGCCTACGTTAAAAGGGATGTTTCAATATCAAAAATGGTAAAAAAACAACAGTTCTATATGAATTCTATAATATTATGTCTCCTTTCGTTCTTCGAATGACATAGAAAAAAAACCTATTTCATTTATTGTTTGGCATTACTTAAATGTTATACTTAGCATCATTAACAAAACACAAGTTTTATATAAATGATAATTAGAAAATAACTGTTTAGAAAAGCGTAATCATTTGTTGTTTTATTTTTTTTTATGATTGTATGGGATTGTTTTGTGTATGTATTTACCTCTTGTTTCACATGTGAATGTGACGGAGCGTTTTTAAATGAAGTAGTTGTATTATATTGCAGTGTTGTTTAGATAGAAATAAATTTATTGTAATCAGCATGAGCAACATTCCTACAACTATAATTTATTTACCATACTTATAGAAAGTATTTCTTTATACAATTTTAGCTTTTACATTTGACTATATAAGTCTCTATATATATTCTTTTATATGTTATCTCATCCGAAATTTTGAATTTTATGCATTTTTAATGTATTTTTTATTTTTATGTATATTATTTATTTAACTTCTCTGTAACCTTTGTACTTTCATGGTTTTATGATAATAAACTATCTATCTATCTACAGATAATAGTGTTATAAAAAAAAGTTCATCTGGAGTGTGTTAATGATATGTAACTTGGATCTTAATTTCCTGTTGTAAAATTCTTCCTTTGTCTGCTTCACGGTTAGGTTAACATTTTAGCAGGACCACCTTGAAATGATTTGTGAAATATCTAAAGTATTCGTGTATCCTTATATAAATAAAAGTCATGTGAAACGACTTTCTTGTGATAATGTTCCGGACCAATGAATACATATTTAGTTGGCACTTTTCCAGATCAAAATGACATTCCTCAAAATTGTTACTCTTTTTTCTTTTCTTTAACAACATAGACATGGATCTTATTCTTTTTTTATAGATATAGATACTGATACAATGATACATTTTAATATAATAATGCAACAATGTGAATGCTTTAAATAAATTCATATGATACTTCAAATAAAAAAAAAGTTGTAACACATGTGGAGTAGGATCTGCTTATCATTATATAGCACCTCAGATCCCCCCGCTTTCGGAGGGGTTTGTACATTGTATTGCTAAGTCTTTATTTTTCTGTGTTGTGTCTTGTATTTCTATTGTTTGTTTGTTTGTCTTTATCTTTTTTTACGCAATGGTGTTGTCAGTTTATTTTTGATCTAGAAATTTAGGAATGCTCCTCTGGTATATCTAGCCCCTCTTTTTAATGATTAAGTCGATTTGTAGTCTGTCTTTCCACTTTTTTACCTTTTTTATCACAGGGTTTCTGCAGATACCTGCATACGTAAACGCTGTTTGCGAGTTAGAGTTTGGGAAGACAATAATTCAATAGCAGTACCATTTTAAAGATTTTGATAAAATAAAAAAGAATCTTATAAAATAAAATGTATTTACTCGTGTTTCATAGTAAAACTTAGCCCTTGAAGTGTATAAAACTCATTGGTTAATCAAAAGTTTCATGCATTTTTTTAAAATACCACGTCAAACGTTCATTGCAGTTAAAGTGTACTCTATTGTGCCTTAAAAGAAAATAAATATTAATGATTACAAAACTAAGACACGAACGATCTTTTGTACATTGTTTACTGGTTAAACTCAAATTTTAATAACGATCGGATGATCAACCTGTTGTTTTTACTGTACATTTTGTCTTGTCCTGAGAATACGTGAAATTTTTTACACTTGACATTAAGCAACAAACAATCAATCAAGTTATTGTCGGATATATAATGTAGATATTCGTTAGCATTTGCAAGTGGAGTACTGTGTTCTTCACAGGAGAAAATTACCTGGTTATATTTTTAAAACACGTTTTTTCCACTACACACATTCGAAGTTGTTTATAAACCTCAATAATTACAGTATTAAATAAAAGTCAGTAATATTTAAAGAGGATATATAAACCTTTATCGGCTTTAAGTAAGATTGCACACATTTATTCTCTTTACTGAAAATACTGAACTGGTATAAGAATTCAATAGTTTCAGGATCTCAGTACGTTTTGCTTTTAATACATAAGAGCTGTATTGGTGTACAGTATCTGGGTTTATTCGCTTCAATCAATAATTACGATAATTTTGTTTTTGTGTTGCCATTCGTGTATCCACTAAACTCCTCATAGATACCAGGATTGAAAATTTATATTTGCGGCAGACGCGCGTTTTGTCTTCAAAAGACTCACCAGTGGCCCTTAGATAAAAAAGGTTAATGACCAAATAAAGAACGAGGTTAAAAAGTATTCAGGAACCAAAATCTAAATTCCAAAAGTGTTGCCAAATTCAGCTTAGGTTATCTATTCTTCAGGTAGGAAAGACTTACTTTAAATAATCAAAGTTAAAAGTTAATATCGTTGACTTCAAAGTCCGTCTGATGACAGAAATTATATCAAGACTCCTTTATTTTCGTTTTCCTCCCAAAATAACTCAAACTGAATAGTTCTTAGCGAGGATGACAAATGCGACTATGCATGGTACCTATAAGATACAGAGGCATGCTGATTGATATATTGTAGAAGGAAAAGAAGCGATACACAAAATGAGATCTTCTGGTTTAATAGCATAGATACTCCAAACATAAAGTCGATAAAACGTTAATTCAAAGTAATAAGAATCATCTGTTAATCGTTTTTCTACAGGACTTCATAATACATACGTTAGAGTGAACAAATACCCTTTGTTCCACAAACAGTTTTGTATCTTTTACCTTTTGCTGATCCTTCCATATACTAATACCTGTAAGGTAAACTCTAGAAATCAAAGGTCACTCATAAAAAATCTAAAACATTGTGAATCAGCTTAATTTATTTAACGCTGTTTTATGCAGTTCTTTATTATTTTTCAAAATACAATGCATATATCAAAAGGGATGGTTTAATATCAAAAATAGGAAAAGAGTTTTTCTACGCTAGGTGTTAATAACATTCTTCTTTTTAAAACATCAAATGGCATAGAATGTTTTTGTATCTAAAGTTTGGCATTACTTTAAGGTTACACTTTGCATCACGAACAAAAAAAACCCAGTTCTATATAAAAGAGGGACAAAAGATACCAAAAGGACAGTCAAACTCATAAATCTAAAACAAACTGACAACGCCATGGCTAAAAATGAAAAAGACAAACAGAAAAACAATAGTAAACATGACACACCATAGAAAACTAAAGAATAAACAACACGAACCCCACCAAAAACTAGGGGTGATCTCAGGTGCTCCGGGAGGGTAAGAAGATCCTCCTCCACATGATGAACCCGTCGTGTTGCTTATGTGATTACAAAATTTGAATCCGGTAAATAGTCTAATTCGGTAGGTCTTTTATACCCTTTGTATCTCTAACATTTTGTATCGTTTACCCTTTGCTTTATATACGAATAAATGTAAGGTAAACGCCAGAAATCTAAAGTCACGCAGAAATAAATCAAAAGTATTACGAATCAGCTTAATTGAAAGTATATTTAACACAGTTTTATACAGTTATTAATATGGTTTCAAATAACAATGTTTACGTCAAAAGGGATATGTTAATATCAAAAATAGTTTAAAAGAATTGTTTTACACTAGGTGTTAATAACAATTCTTCTTTTCAGAACTTCAAATGACATAGAAAAAACTAATATCATTTACTGTTTGGCATTACGTACATGTTGTACATTGCATCATAAAAACACCCAAAAAAAAACAGTTAATAGAAATGTTTTCTCACTTTGCATATACAATCGATATTTGTTCTCTAAATACAATGAAATGTGTTGTAATCAGCATGGGCAACATTTCTTCGGCTAATAAAAAAAGGTGCCGCGTGAGTGTACGTAACGTATATATATTCTACCTTGATATCATGTTGTAAAGCCACGCCAATTTGATAAATAGTTCTTTAAATTTTACCGCTCCTTTTTTTGCGAAATTTACTTTTCAATTGTTAAAAAAAAATATTACTGCTTCTGAAAGTTTTTGAGACGTATCTTAAATTAGTTTCTCCTTGAATTTTTTTTTCTCACATAGACGCTTTCTTGTGCATATATTGATCCGATTGATTCAAACTCATGTGTAATAAATCGATTTGTAAATATAAGGTAAAAAATCGGGTTGCCAACACGTAGTTGTGTCAGCTCATTGCCGTGGACAAGTAGGAATTTAACACACAGCCATCCAAAATGCATCTTGTTATAACTGTTAAAACCTGTTTAGGAGACAAAAAAATGAAAAAAATCGTCAGATGACCTCGGTCACGTCAGAACCAAGTTTTCCAAGATCTAAAAGTTGTTTCAACAGACATGTACCTATCTAAGTATCTATCTTGGATGAAAATAACTTTAAATGTCCATGAATTTTTATTTTGATGAAGCCCATAATCCTCTTAAGCTTGTTAGTCAATTGGCATGCAAGTAGAACTCTGTTGTAAGGTGTTATTTTGATTGACATACTCATAGTAATTAGATTAATGTGTAATTGGTTGAACTACTTCTATTTAAGCTAACGAATTTAAAATGCATTGCAGCTTATAGGAGCAAAAGGAAAGAGTCAGAACAATGCATGTGAATGTGGTGACAGGTATTTTAAGCGAATATTTTAATATATTGACAACCACATGCGTAGCAATATAACTTTATTACTCGTGATATTGTTGAAATATTCACCTAACTAATTATGTTGATCCTAAGAAAGATAATAAGTTCCAAATTAGTTCCAACCCGATGTCAAGCAGCCAATAAATAATCATTACCATATAATAATAACAACCATATGAAAGTATTTAATATTTTTCAGTGGCATTATTTGGGACACAAACACATATTTTAATTTTATTCAACATAATTTATGTCATTTACCTAACTAACATAATTCCTCTTGTTATACTGAATCTGCTTTGCTTCCTTAATATAAACACATGTATGGATTTAAATGAAAACTCATGCAGACAAAGCTTATTTGACGAAAATGATAAAATTTAACTTAACCACAGTGAGACAAGAAAGTCGTGTTTGGTACAGGCAAATAGTCCTATTCGAAGTTGAAACCTTCGAATGCAAATTTAATGCATGATCTTGAACGCTTTACTTTTAAACCCATGACTTTTCAAATAGTCTTTTTAACTTTTATATTTACTTAAACTGTCTATATCTTAAATACATAATTTGGAGATAAACATTCAGTCAAAGCAAATCGGAAATCTTTTATTATCAAGAACTTCCATAATTGTACTCTAAAAATAAAAAAAAAATAACATGAGTTGCCTTTCTTAGACGCTTTTTACCAATTTTCGGATATACATGTAAGATACCTTTGTCTTTAAAGATGATTAAAGGAAAACAACTCATTTTGATTTTTAGTGAAAGTATGATTTGAATTTAGAAACAGAATTTTATTATATACTATAAATCTCTCATATGTGTTAGTGTTACATTGCCTCATGTTCGTGTCTTTTCATATTTAATGATATTTCATAAATAAAGGTTTTATGTTTATCGCTATAAAACCAGGTTCTATCCACCATTTTCTACATTTGAGATTGCCTTTGCCATGTCGGGAATATGACAGTTGTTGCCCAATCGTTTGGTGTGTCTTATCGATTGATTTTACCCTTTTTATTATGGACTTTCCGTTTTGAATTTTCCTCGGAGTTCAGTATTTTTGTTATTTTACTTTTTTTGTATACTAGATAACCTACTTTCAAATAATTAATATCGTTGTGCAATCCTTTATCAAGTCATTATTTTAACAAAACCATGTTGTTGATTGATTACTACTATTATAAGATGTTTTTTGTTTTGTAAATTGTTTCTGTAATATATGAAAAAATATATTTGTTGAAATTAGTTAAAATACATCTTTACCCTTTCACGAATCGCATTTCTATTTATATCTTTACTTCAGCTAATTTCTTTGCAAATATTTAATATCATTTTAAATTTATCCTTCGCATGTTCCAATGTTGTGTAGATATTCCATGTGCTTGATCTTTAAAGAAGAATGTAAAAAATAAAAATATCGAACTCCAAAGAAAATTCAAAATTGTAGGTCTATGATAAAATAACAAAATCAAAAGATCAAATACATCTTATGGAAGGATAAAAGCGTTTATACCAAACATATATAATTCTTTTTCATAAAAAGTATTTACTTAAATGTAAATACCATGATAATAAACTCATTATAGTATCCTACCACAAAGTTGTATTGATTAACTCACGTTTCGTCTTCCAAAGACTCATCAGTGACGCTCGAAAAATTAAAAAGGCCGATTGAAGTAAAACATTGAATAGCATTTATGACCCACAGTTCCGTAACGTTTCGCCAACATAAATGAAACAAAACATTCAGAAGAGAATGTCGTTGAAATATAACGTTTACTTAAATTAATATAGTTTTATAACAAATCCAGGTTGATTATGCGATTTATTATATACCTCTCGACGACAATAATCCATTTTAATTTCACCTTTGAATCGATATAGAATGCCAGCTGAAGGACGCCTCCGGGTGCGGGAATTTCTCGCTACATTGAAGACCTGTTGGTGACCCTCTGCTGTTGTTTTTTATTTGGGCGGGTTGTTGTCTCTTTGACACATTCCCCATTTCCATTCTCAATTTTATTGTTTGGTAATTAAATTAAAATACAATCATGTTTATGACGTACTCAAATAGACTTAAAATACAATACAAAGTGCCTCATCGGAATATTGACCTGAATATTTAACAGGATTTTAGGATTTTTTCCGAACTGTTTTGACAACCATATTCTATCATACCATAATTGACGAAGTATAATCGAAGTCATGTCAACTAGAAAATGACATAACAATTGTAAATTTCTGTATTCTTGTCTTTAATTTTTGCTAATGTGCTTTGTCTAAAGCCTTTTTGTGTTTCTTTGTTACATAATTGTTCGTTTTTATAGTGATTAAGATTATGTACAATTTTGTCTGATGTACCTCAGTTTTTACCAATTCACCAATACGCATTGAAAACAAATCTGCCAGTTAATGATTTTGTGCAGGTGAAATGTAAGCGCTTAAAACATATATCCTACATGTGTACATTGACTAGCATACAAGTTTAAAAATTATGCTTGATTAATGTTGCCTAACTATATATCAATTCGTATTGTCCAGCCTTCAGTTTAGTTTTGCATGATAGTTTCTTCAGATGATTGTTTGTCTTTTTCATTTTTTGCCATAGCGTTTTGAGTTGAGTTAATGATCCTTTGATATCTTTACCTTTCTTAAAGAGAACTTTTCATATAATAAAACTAAACTTATCTTTTGATTCTTTTTTCCTATAAGTTGAAAACACATGGGTGGTCTTGAATGTTTGTACTCAAGTTAAAGAGAGACAAGAGATTCCAGAGGAACATTCAAACTTAAAAATCGAAAACAAACTGACATTGCTATGGTAAAATTTAAAAAAATCCAAATTTTCATCAAATCTTAAATTTGCTATAAGTTCTTTTTTTTTCAAATAGTTGAGAACAGTTTCAAGCAAATGTATAATCTTTACAAAGTTATACATTTCTATACATGTACATCTGAATCTATTCGAGTCTATAACTAAATAGTTTGAAAAACAAGATTAACTTGTTTTTCATGGAACACTTCATCGCCTGCATATAACGAAATGCCCTCTGTAAAATCTCGTAATGTATTTGCACCCTTCCTTTACTCATTTGTGGACACTAGAGAGCTTCCACACTTGCTGTACACGATTAGTATATTATAAAGTCGAATACAGAGGGTTGGTGGCTTATAGGTCAATGTTTTATAAATGTTTTATGTAGCCTCTACAATGATCTGAAGTATCTTCTTGGCATCACCATAGTCATATCATACACCTACATGAGACCATAGACAACGCTGGATATAATTTCTTTTTAGAATATGCGTAATCAAAACAAGGCTGAATAATTCACATTGATAGATAGAGTTAGTATGCAATTTTTCAAGACTCTTCCTGGGAAATATTGTTTTGTTTGTGGCTGACCAATTTATGGTGCACATCTTACAATGATGTATTACACACATATGACAGTTTACTCAAAAAAAAAGATTCATGTATAACATTTAACAAACAATTCAATTATAACTGTCAATTGTTGTTATTGATATACACTACTTTTATCACAATCACAACCCTTAAAACATAAAAGCAGATTAAAATAAGTGAAAACGACAAATGTGAGCACGTACAAAAATCCCAAATTTTGTGAGTCAAATGATTAAGAGTTATCTTTCTTCAACTATGATTTTGTTAATAATAGTGCATAAAACATATTATTTTTTTGGCTGAAGACACCGCGTTAACAATCTATATTGTTCACAACAATTAGAACACAGCATCGAATGAAATGTTTTAACCTCTAAGTGGAAGATGTAATGGAGGTGATAACTTTCTTTACAAAATTGAGTATTACCAAATTTAAGTAGGGTATTCCCTAAATCTATGATCATGTGACCAATGTAGCACCACAATTAAAATTACACAAAGTTAAAAAGCTACAAGCTCATTTTCTACATATCGCAAAAATAATCAAACCATGATGTTCAACAAAACTAGATTTGTTTAGGGGCCAGCTGAGGGACGCCTCCGGGTGCGGGAATTTCTCGCTACATTGAAGACCTGTTGGTGACCCTCTGCTGTTGTTTTTTATTTGGTCTGGTTGTTGTCTCTTTGACACATTCCCAATTTTCATTCTCAATTTTATATACAAACAAACAAATAAAACATGCATCATTAAGTAATTTATGATGAATTTATGGTTCAATGGATTCAAATAGTTACTAACTTGAGTTCTGACGGTGCAGGCGCAGTTGGAGTCACAAGTGAGACAGTTATTAAAAAAAATGTACACCATTAAATTTACTTCTACAATTATATTTTCCAGGACTAACATTTTAAACGCGCTTTCGTCTGCAAAAGATCATGAGTGATGCATGCTTAAATTAAAGAGTTAACCATGATAAATAATTGTAGGAATTTGAATACAATCCTGAGGATTCTATTCCTGTAATAATGGTTATTTGATACAATAATATTAGTAGAATATCCACCCATAAACTCATTTTATAAAAATTTATATCGACAAATAACAAAATCATCCGTTTTTTAAACCTTAATAAACTTAAGAGTGTAAAGTTATTGCTCCTTTACTATACAGTAGAAGCCTTGGTAAGGACATTTTGTTAATTTATTTCAATTTTTCTGTTATCAAATTTTCTGTTGCGAAACTGGTGACATTATACAAACTACAAGCTCATTAATGCTGAATGAGATGAGAAATGTATATCCAATAAGGAGGTAGATATTTTCAAAAATGTATCGCCATTTCTATGAGGACAAACGACATGGCTTCCTTTGTCTCATTTTAAAATTTATACCTTGATTTTGAAATAAACGGTCAACCAGTACAATAATCTATAACAAAAATACGATTTTAATTGGTAAATTTCCCCCACCTTAGCAGCACTTTACCATCATTACCTGCATATTGGATATACATTTCTCATCACATTCAGTATTCAAGAGCTTGCAGTTTATATAATGTCACCAGTTTCGCAGCAGAAAATTTGATAAACCAGGGTTATGTTCAAAACCGTCTTTTATGTCTATAGTGATCGTGTATATATCTTTATATATATTTTTTAACCATTACTGATTATTTCACTTTTTGGTTATATCCTTTTTGCATGTGACATAATACAAGTTCCACCATACTTTTTACTCCAAAGAACTTTGGTAACGTATAAAATGTTATCTATTGCCATCAGAAAATTTCCTTCACTCAGGACAAAATATGAGAAAATTCTTAGAAACAAATGTTATGATAACACTTTATCACTAGAAAAACACATGCACTCATATCACACTGTAAGAGAAACAATGACATAGGAATGTCAAGAAATTGCAAATATGTATATGTGTGACATTATATTTCATGATACAATGTGTACACAAATACCTTGAAATCACTTTCTTTTTAAAGTATCGTGAATATTCAAAAACACTGTTTCGATGAAATATTTCCAACACATTGAAGTTTTGTTGTTTATTCATATATTTGATAAGTTAATTGGCAGGAATAATTTGTATATAAGAGAAGTTCCTTGAATAAATATTATGTAATAGAAATTCTAGGATATATTTTTAAAGAATAGAAGTTCCTTGAATAATGACTACATGTATATAATTGTGTAACAGAATTACCAGGATTAATAATTATATTATTTAACAGCCCTGCAAGGAATATACATTTTTAAAGATATCAAGGGATAAATTATTTTTGTTGAAATAAATATAGGAAAGTTATCAGTAAAGTTAATGTTTATAGTTTGAAGAAAGCAAACATTTTACGTTAAAAACAATTACATACATGTATAAAACTACATGAGGTGAAATACAATCAGGCCATATGTAAACAACAGCTAGTGTCTTTTATAATGACCCTTTTCAGAATACTCTATTTAGTAGTTTAGTAGTTTGAAATAGCGAAATCATTTACTTGATAATTTATTATTATTCTGTAGGTAACTACGCTCATTAAAATCTTAAACATCACGGGCATAGTTGGTACTTGTATATATAAACGCTTTACGATAGTACACAAGGAACATCTTCATTCACATCGGAAAACTTTCACAGATCATGTCGAATGGTATCACACTGCAATAAATATAAAACCTATATCAGCGTTTTTATATTGAAACCATTGTGAATAATTTTTTTCAAACGATTTTTCAAATTGACATGGGGAATGGTAGTTTGAAATTATTGAAATCAAATTATTTTCAGAGAAATATCCAGATTTCAAGAAATCAAGAAACTCTTTAATTCTTTTTAGACTCAACATATGCTACAAGGTCACTTTTTATAGAACTTTGAATAATATTGTTTTTGCGGTATAATATTAATTTGGATACCACTAATTATTATTACTGTACAGAAATTTTCAACGGTCTGTCAATACCTATATTGACCTATATCGTCTTCTCCTCTTAATTTATGCGTTTCCGTCAGTTTTAGTTTGTTACCCCGATTTTGTTTTTTGTCCATGGGTTTATGAGTTTGAACAGCGGTATACTACTGTTGCCTTTATTTGTGGTATTTTACGAAATATAGTTTCTCTCTCACTGTTTATGTCGTATTTTTCTTAAACCTATTATTTGTTTGATGTGTACTGATTTTTGTGTGTGTCTTCGATAAAGGTATTTCATATTTGTTGTTTTTGGCTTTGAAATAGCTATACATGTTATTTTGTTTTCGTTTTATTGTTTTAGACATAAATCAGGTCGTTAGTTTTCTCTAAAAAAAATATTAAAATTTGTAATTTTTTACCTCTTATAGCCCTCTGGTTAGAGCTCGTTTTGTCTGATGTGCCCCACGGTTAAATTAATTAGTGACAAGGACCCGCGTTTGAATCATCATTATTAAAATCTCCCTCTTTCGTGTTGTATTAACATACAACATTAAACGTTAAGTGGAATCAATCATCTCAAAAATATAATGATTGCACTGTTAACATTGTACACATTTGTTTACACCATACGTATGTCAAATTACAGGAGACATAATTATGTATGAATTTTCTTACTACCTCGGCTAATTACAATGTATTAAAAAGTATCAAAAGAACTGACAAGGAACAAATCAGTTCATCGATACGTCTTTCAGGTAAAGTAATATAAATTCAAGATAGTGCAAAATGAGTCCAAGCCATTCTAGCTCCTGAACTAGAAAGATCAAAGATTTTGTTCTAGCTTATAAGAAGACCACGTGAATAAAGGATTTCTGTAACGAACAAAGCATTTGTATTATCCAATATCATCATCTTTTTGTCAAAAGGTGTTAAATTACAAAATCAATATTCAATGTAACAGTTTGGGTTAATAATTATCATACTTTTCAACACTTGAAAGGACAAAAGTTCATATATTATTCATTAATATCATTTTATTATTATCATCATTAAAAGGTTATTCTACACATCTGACAAGACTTATGTAAATTGTTTTTTTTAAATATAACTGTTATTGTTGTGAGCAGTATTATTTCACACAGTCTGTTCAAGTGTTAAGCAGTTTCTTTCATAAGGGAAATTTGTTCGGTTACCTAGAATATCATATTCAACAGGACTGTTGAAGGTTGCAACTTGAAAACAGACTACCTGTTTGAAGTTGAGTACTGGTCTGCGGTGGTTAAATTAGATATAGCTTATGATCAGGACTGCTTTGAATTGATTTGAATTGAACAAGTGTATTATTATATTATATTCCAATGTCAGGGCACTCGTGTATTTTTATAATGTTCATACAAATGTAAATGTTAAAGTCCTGATCCGTTATGAACCGTATATGTTCTTACGTAGAAGAAAAAGAAAATGTGTAGATGTTAAGATGTTGAAAGTCATCGATTGGTCCAAATGAAATATACGAATTACAAGAGCACAATTTCGTAAATGTTAAACTATTTCCCTGGGTCATATAGAGGCGCAAATTGTGTCTTTTCAGATGATAGTTCTTCATCACAAACTCGTTCAGATTGTTCACTTAATTGTTAGTATATATTATGTCCCGTTTTTATCAGCTGTTTAGTAAAACGTTTTATACACAAATCATTGTCTCTTCCACCCATAATTACTTTTTTACCTTAAATATTGTTTAAAAGAAATTGAATTGAAAATTGAATTACCTTCCTTGTTTGGTAAATTTTTAAAATTCAATCTGGTTAAACGTTAGATAACAACAACACCGAACCTAAATTAAATTCAAAACATACAACAAAGATACAACAACTGCCATATTCCTACCTTGGCAGATGCATAGCCTTCAGTAGAAAGTGGTGGACTAAACCTGGTTTCATAGCTAAGTAAACCTCTCAATTGTATGTCATCCTGGAATTGTTGTTTTAACAATTATAGTTTATTTCTGAATGCTGGTTATGATTTTTACCTTTTATTTTACCTGTAAATTTTTAAAAGAATATTATATTCTGCTATTCAATTAAGGAAAATATGCAAAACTTTTCTATATTTTATATATCTTTAGCAGTAAAATGAATTTATATTTATAAAATGAATAGGAAAAATGTGCACTGAAAATGAATTATTATTCCAATTTATCAACAAATAGTTTTAATTATTGGTACATTTTGAAAAAAAAGTAAAACATAAAAGAATGAAATTAAAGATTTATTAGAATAAATCTCATTTGAATATCTTTGACGTTAATCAACTTAATTTTTTTTTAAATCTTAATAAAATACATTGTTCTGAAATTTAATATATAAATCTGACACAATTTGAACAGTAATCTGCAACCAAGATAGCATTTTCAATAATAAAAAAAAAAAAAACAACAAAAAAAACAATTAAAAATCTTTCAATTAATAATCAAGAATGCTAACAACACCAGTTAGAACATCAACCATGACGACTATTTATTGTCTATGAGACAGCAACCAACAACGCAGCACGAACAGTGTGGCCAAGGAAAAATGTGAAAGGCTGCTTCTTCCAGTTCACCCCGTGTTATTGGCAACAGATACAAAAATAAGGACTATAGTCCTATTATAAAGAAAATGAAGACATTACTTAAGTGATACGAGGGGCCGCAGTACTACCTCTTGTTCCACCTCACCTTGTTGAGGATGGTTGGCTATTGGAGAAGCTGAAAACATACCCGCTACAACTTCATTTACAGAATACATGACATAGTTCTGGATTGAAAGCTACCGCTTTCTATGGAATCACTATTATACAGAAGGACCCCCACCACAAATCACCGGGAAGGATGGCACAACAAACTTAAGAAGAGACTCAAACATGCCCACCCAATTATCTACGAGATCATTGAGCTACTGCAGGAAGACACAGGCACTAACAGAATGCAACATTATCCAGTATGCAGCAGGAACCTTCCACCAAAAAGACGACGATACAGAGTAATAGACATCAGACTTCAACTACTGAAAGACCGATACCAACAAGTACTCATCAACGTGGTAGATTACTCTGACGCAGCATCCTATCTTCTCCATTTGAACTGAACAATGAAGTGAACTATTGTAAATTGTGACTTTGTAAATATAATGTTTTGCGACTTTTGATGTATATATAAAAGATTGTATTTCTCCTTGTTTTACATATTTCCTTATGCAATGCATTTATAAAATTGATTAATTTATTAAATTATGTTTGCAAAAAAGAGATCTTGTATTAATGTCTTTATATCATGAAAATCATTCAGAACTATAAAGACATTTTTGTAACTGAATATCATTTGTTTGTTATTTGTTGTGTACATGTATGTATGTATGCATTTTGAATGAATTGAATGAATTTATATTAAAAGAGGGACGAAAGATACAGTCAAACTCATAAATCTAAAACAAACTGACAACGTCATGGCTAAAAATAAAAAAAGACAAACAGAAAAACAATAGTACACACGACACAACATAGAAAACTATAGAATAAACAACACGAACCCCACCAAAAACTAGGGGTGATCTCAGGTGCTCCGGAAGGGTAAGCAGATCCTGCTCCACATAATAAATTATTGAGAAAATATATTCAAATCTTTAAATATTTTTTAAAGATTAAAAAACAACCTGAATATATAAAAAACACTTACAATCTATATACCTAAGTTGGAACAGACTATACAATTGTATGCTCATTAAACCTTTTGTCTTTTTTGTTTTCTTTACTAATAGATAATTGGTAGAATTAAAAGTGGGCAAACCAGGAGTAAACCAATAGAAATATATTGACAATATGTGTTCGCAAACCAAATAAATAAAATGGTAAAATATCATGTAAAAATGTTGGGTACAGCAGTCAACATTGTAATTTTGCACAATTTTTTCTGAAAGAACTGTTGTAGGTTTATTTGATGCTTGTGTATGTGTTTATGGTTCTATGTGAGAGGTACGGAAACAAGTATTGTCTTGCATATTGGTGAAAATGTAAAACATAAGATGAATTACTTCCCTTGTTTTGCTAAATACGTATTGCAATCTACAAATTTTGCACATAAATGAAACAGACTTTTTTGTTGTTGAATAAACTCTAGAATCAATGATGTGTTTATTTCATACGAATATATATATGTTAGACCCAGATCGACGACCGGCCTCTAATCGACGTCCATTCCTCAAATCGACGTCCGTTCCTTAAATCTACGTCCAAATCTGACGTCACATTCTCAAATCGACGTCGAATATTTGTATACTCTAATCGGACGTAATGTATTGCCAAAACGTCGTCCGATTTATTGTAGTCGTCTTTAATCCATGTTCATTATCAATAAATAATAAAATACTGGACTTGATTTACACTTATACGTATACATGTTTTGTAGGGTTCTTATGACAACTAAGTTTTCAAACATTTATACATACTTTCCATATACATTTCTTCAACCTGAGAACATACATGCTCCTTGATGGAGAGTTGTCTCATTGTCACCCATACCACATCTTTCTATATCTATATTAATGTTTATCTTGATGAAAAGTTAATACAATTGATCCACATTATAGTGTGTGATTCCTATTCATAATAATAAATTACATGCATGTGAATGTATGGCAATTAGTAAGCAACCCAATGATAAAGAAAACCAAACGAAATCTAGGAGCTTTATTCAGTCTTCAACATTAGACAAGAAATTGTTAAGATGCACAGCCAATTGTTTTGAGAATATTATAATTCGGACTCTGGAAGGGTTTTTTTCAAACAAATGTCTTGAAATTTACACTGGGAATGAAACGTAAACGCAAGAAATTGGCATTATGTTGTGCTGTTACACCACTGTGTTAGATTAAATGCGGTACTCACTCACATGTTTAACCCCGAAATATTCTGTATGGGTTTGTAGTGCATTGGTTTTTCGATGGTTTATATCTGTCATATTTGTTTTTCGGATTTTTTTTTTATATAGAAGACCGTTAATTTTCTATTTTGAATTGTTTAAATTATTTATGTCGTGGCCTTTTATAGCCTTTGTTGTATGAGTTTTTATCATTGTTTTAACATTTGGACGTCGATTTGAGGAACGGACGTCGATTAGAGACCTATAATTGTTTACTTTTATAAATTGTTATTTGGATGGAGAGTTGTCTCTTTGGCACTCATACAACATCTTCCCATATTTACCATGACCAACATAACAATACTATAATAGATCATAACACTCCTTGTGACAATGACATTATACACTGTAAAAGATCTATTTAAAAGTACCTGCTAAAAACGGGCTAAATATAATGTTAAGTTTCTATAAATGCGAAGGGTGTGAAAAACAGTTATGTTCGGGTTGGAGGTTCACCGAGAAAGATACAAAACTTTTTTCTTCAATCAAAGACATAGAAATTTTGCGTCAAAACTTCGAAAATATGTTCTGCTCTACTGTATCAGACATTTTTATTCAAGCATGAACATAATTGCATTTTCATGACGTTTTGATAGATTATATTGTTTTTACTTATACAATCAACAAATAAGTATTTTACACTCATCACATATAGATACCAAAATCAAAATTTTGTATTTGAGCCATACGTTCGTTGCGTCAAAATTGTTGGTCCTCAAAGCTCTTCAACTTCATACATTATTTGTTTCGAGCGTCACTGATGAGTCTTTTGTAAACAAAACGCGCGTCTGGTGTCAATACAAAATTTCAATCCTGGTATCTATGATTAGTTTATTTATCAAGTACATGGTATACACTCGTTAGTTTTGATTGAAATTGACAAAAGAATTTAAAACTGCATATTGAATTGAAATTTGCTATTCATATTTCTAATTTGAAAATCAAACCAATGTAGGCTGAAAAAAACAAATTCAAACAAATTTTAAATCAAAAGTTACACGTAGTTAGGTTGCGAAAGTCTTAGAATTTAAAACAAGGATAATTTCCCCACGTTTCCAGTCTGTCATCGTCAGCTTTGTACATATTAAACATCATCTGACATCGCGTGCACCAACAATAACGAGGCTGGTATGAACGATTAGAGCGCATGGGCGAAAGTGGTTTTGCAAATCCCTTTTCAAACTCCGTAAACTCTTTAAACAAAACTGGTTCCGGTGTTCTAGTTGGAATGTCTGTCGGTGTAGACGACAAATCAGTATATTCGCCTTCTGAATACCTCGATACCTCATCAAATGAACGACTGCGTCCAGATTTCTTCATCGTAGTGTGTCGTTTGTCCTTGACAGTTTTGGTTTTATCTTTGTCAGATAATGAGGTCTGGCGCTTGCGTTGTCCATTGTTTTTAGACTCTATTTTAGGTAACTTACAAATACCGCTTTGTGTTTTCTTACTTGTCTTGCCTGTAACGAAGATGATATATTTACCATGAAACACACAAGAATATTGAAATGTGGGTAAAAAAGGAAAAGAAATGTCTATTGGTTATAGTGTCTTTAAATGTATTATAGCTCTGTAATTTACAAACGTCTTTTTCTATAGTATACATAAGTTATTTTAATAGTGTGTAAAAAAACATTAGATTAAGGAAGATAGCATATTTGTCTATCATACATTCTGAACCGATTCGCTATTCAACTTCAGTAATTAAGGAGAAATGTTAAACTTGATTAGTTAAAAACTGAATCAAAAATGAGAAGGCAAAAATATCATTCAAATAAAATCAGAAAAATACGAATATATGTTGCTTACCTTTGCTTTTGGATTTAGAATGACAGTTTAGTCCATCGAGACTAAGCAAATCTATTTTTTCCTCTAACGTATCTGTACTTTTCTGTAATCAAATGTTATCTTGAATTATTTCTTCGAACAATGTAATGAAATCCCTATTGAACAAAGGCATTGTGGTAGAGAAAACGAAAAAAACTAAATGTAGCTACTGTCGTTTTGTTTCCTATGGTAATGTTCAGCCTTTAAAATTTCAGTTCAGCTTTTCTCAACTTATTTTTATAGTATGTTTTTAATTATATATTGTTACACCACTGTCCCAGGTTATGGGAGGGTTAAGCGCTCACCAACACGTTAACCCACCACATTATGTGCCAGCCCTAAGTCAAGAACCTGTAGTGCAGTGGTTCTGATTTGTTCATGTCTGTTATATTAGCTTTTCGTAATTTGTTTGGTTAGTTTTTTTATTTTGTTATTCATTTTATGTCGGGTTCTTTTATAGATGACCATACGAAATGGGTTTTTTTTTAAATCTATAATTGCTTACATCCACTTTATTTAAACTTTCGTTGATACTAGTAGTTGTTTCATTGGCAAGCCTACCACATCTCCTTATTTTCATATTGTCAGTTTGTTTTCTACTTAGGTCTTTGACAATTTCGCCTCTCTTTTAGTCCATTTGAAGAAGGTAATTTCATGTATCTGTCAACTTTGATTAGTCTATTGATTCCATTGCCAATCAGCTAGTGATAAAAGAGGGACGAAAGATACCAAAGGGACAGTCAAACTCATAAATCTAAAATAACTGACAACGCCATGGCTAAAAATGAAAAAGACAAACAGAAAAACAATAGTACACATGACACAACATAGAAAACTAAAGAATAAACAACACGAACCCCACCAAAAACTAGGGGTGATCTCAGGTGCTCCGGAAGGGTAAGCAGATCCTGCTCCACATGTGGCACCCGTCGTGTTGCTTATGTGATAACAAATCCGGTAAATAGTCTGATTCGGTAGGTCAAATTCGTGAAAGGGAAGGGGATTGTAGTTACGACGTAAGAAACATATCCGATATCATTTGTGAAACGGTTATTCCATAACGGTCAACCAACTCGTGATGGCGTCCGTAAAATTTACGAAGGGATGATTTCAACTTCACCATTTGGAACTCTTGGTTTAATAGCTTTCTTGTGAGCAGTAACCCTCTATCAAGAAAATCATGATAGGAAATGCAAGCACGGGAATATCGTATCAATTGGGAGAAATATACCCCGTATGCAGGTGCTGCTGGAATTTTGTTACTTAGAAATGGAAAGTTCACAATTGGGAATTGATAAGAGCGTAATGTAAAATGATCACCACTTTACAAGAAGCTATATATATAAATATATGTATAGGAATCAGGTTATAACGGGAGAAAGGGAGAGAGAGAAACGAGAAACAAATGTCATGAAAAGAATAAACGCATTTTCTTTTAAATCGAATAAATATTTTTTTCAGTTTGGTAAGGTTTATCAAGACTTTTGTTTTTTAAAGTCTATGAATTGTTTTCAAAAAGCAGACAAAATTTTTACCTCAATAAAAGTTGTTGTTTGGGAATTATGTTTTCAGGGCCTTAACATAATACTTACTGAAGTAGGCGTGTCTTCGCTCTTTCTTGTTCTTGCTCGTGCTCTGTTTTTCATTTTTGAAACCATTGACTCGCTTCCAAGTCGAGGTCTAAATGACATGTCATCTAAATCTTGAACTTTACTAACGTCTGCCAGTAGTTTGTTGTCAATAGTTTTCAAATTCATGCTTGTGTCTTGCTGTTGGCAAATATCATGTGTGGCAACATCTGTGATGTTTTTCTCTGGCACACAGAGGTTTCTTCCCGAGACGACAACTTTTGATATGTTTATTTCATCGGCTTTTGACGACCCATTGTGTTCATCGGGACTACCAGTAGAACTGTCTTTGTCTTTCAAGCTGCTAGACGTTGCCTACAATTAAAAATAACAGTTTTATAATATCTACAAAATGTTTAATGTGTTTTATAAGGAAATTTATAATGATGGCATTAACTGATAAATGTGTGAAACAAGTTTACGAAGAAGTTCATCATCGCTAACGACAAATAGTTTAAAACTGACATCCTTTTTATTTCAAATTCATCGTAACTATGTAACATATGAAATTTAGCGACAGTAAGTCTATTTTTCCTTCCATATCTGTTACCGATCTCATTCGAATATGGCTAAGATGTGTTGTGTTATCATGATTATTGAACTAAAATCCATATAAGGAATACATTAATCATGTTAGTTAAAGTCTTTATATTAAAATGAGAATATTTCAATGATACCATTTATAAAAGTTGATATTTCCAACAACCATCTACTTGATGAAGTTATTGTGATTATCATTTTTTTAGTGCTTACGATGTACAGCTTTATAATTTTTGCAAGCTTTTCTGCGCCTTGAATTATTTAATTCATTTTACCTTTTGAAACAGTCAAAAAGATTTTTCTGAAAACTTACCGAACTTTCGCTCCCGTTGCGTTTCCTTCCTTTCCTTCGACATTTTGATACAATTGGATCGCTTCCTAATCTTGGTCTGTACTTTGCAAGGTTTTCTATTTCGACGACTTGGTTACACCGTCCAACCTGTTTTCTGTCTTTAATCTTGTATTTCATTTTTGACACTTGACTTTCACTGCCCGATCGATTCCGATATGGTCCTATGTCGTCTATCTCTTGTTTGCAACTAGTTTGTTTAAATCGTTGGCTCTCACTACCAGCTCGGGGTCTAAATGGTACTGCGTCATCTTTTCCGTTTGTGCATCTTGTATTTTTTAACCCTTGACAATCACTACCGACTCGGGGTCTAAAAGGTATTGTGTCATTTGGTTCTAGCGTGCAACTTTTATGTTTGAGCCGGTGACTCTCACTTCCAGCTCGGGGTCTAAACGGTACCGTTTCATTTGGTTCTTTCGTGCATGTCTTTTTAAGTCTTTGATTCTCACTGCCGAGTCGAGGTCTAAAGGGTGCCGTTTCATTTGTTTCTTGTGTGCATCTTTTATGTTTGAAACGTTGACTCTCAATACCAACTCGAGGTATAAACGGCACCATGTATTGTTTTTCTTGAGTGTCGCTGGTATCAGTATTCCCTCTTGTAATCTGTCCATCACTTCCTGTCCGTGCTAGTTTAGCGGTTAAGATTTTTATTCCTGCAACTTGTTTTTCTTGACCACATTTCTTGATTCTCATTTTATTTAGATAACTTTCGCTGTATAAACGTGGTCTAAATTCTGTTTTTGTATCAAAATCTGTTATTGACAAGATTTGATCAAACATCTTCTCCTCCTTCATAATTTTGCCTCGTTTGGAAATCTGACTATCACTACCAAGTCGTTCTCTGATGTTTATAATTTCCATTTGAAAATCTATGAAATAAAATAGAAATATTCAACAAAGATTGTGTTTGATTCTGTACATACAACTTCTTATATAGACCTTATTTACCCTGTGTTGACGTCACCTTCAAATGTTGTAATAATATTCACTATTATACACAATGAGATGTGCTAATTATGTTTTCTTCTTTCTCTTGATGCCTTTACATCTCAAGTGTTTGGGATACATTTAACAGTTTTCATAATAAACTTTTATTTATTAAATGTTTTGATCACACCAGCACTTATGATTACATGGTTTATCGACTCTTACAATCTGATGACCTTGCTTTGATGATATTATCATAGCTTTAAGAGCCATTCTCTGTAAGCATCAAAATTTCTGATATAGGGTGGGAAAGTGAGGACCTCAAATTTCAATGAAACTTGGTAGTTAATACTCATATGTCACCCTTGTTTGAAATTTGGTATAATATTGATACACAGAGTTGCGGTTGCCATGGTTACCATACATTATCAAATAAGGCTTCTACAAGAGTCTTTCAATCAGTGAAATTACTGTTTTCTTTGCATATAAAACATAAAGCAAACTGTTCTGAGGTCCTATTCTTTATTTGTCATCATGAAGACAATGATCTAAGCATATAATAACAATATATAACATAATAAAAAAAAGTTCCTATCACAGTTTTTTGAAGCTGCCAAAACCCATGATTTTGACTTTTTGGGGATTTCTGGAAAATTGTATTTTTTACCAATTTTAACAATAGACTGTGAAAAAATGCACCGACAGATGTTCTTAAAATAATGCATATATAATGCTTAAAGCATAAAGTCCAAAATATCAAAAAATTGGAGTAGTGTTATTTCTCTAAAAAAAACAAATTCGTTGCCATGGCAGTGAATGAAAATTTATAAAAAATTTTTTTTTTTGAAATTTGCAAATTTTAAGTTAAAAATGAAAAGAAAATTTAGTTCATTTGGATCTAAATATGAATTTTACTCTATTTGAAGAGATAAATGTTAATTTAAGATTGTGGCTACCATAGTAACCGTAAAAAATCGCCAAAAATATGTATTTTATAGCTTCTGCATAAAAATATTTACTCCATTATCCTTTCAAAAAGCATATCACAAACAAAAGGGTGTTGTGAAGGTTACCATGTCAGTAAAGATTCAGACTTTGTCAACTCTCAAGAGTCTGTAAATAACAGTTTTATGGTAAAATTATGAAAATTTTAAGTGTAAATTTAGTCAGAACCAGTAACAGTTAGTGCATACATTGTGCACCTCACTTCACTTCAACTTTGAAAAAATATACTACAGCCTTGCACTGGTGTTAAAACACTATGCAAACAAAACACAAGTCAATGTCTGTCTTTGGTTGGAAATATCAAAGGAAACCCAAATCTCATTATTTATCAAACTTACATGTAAGCAAGAAACACTATCATTTTCTATGTTTAGTTGACTGTGAAATTGGGGTATAAAAATCTAATTTGGCATTTAGACATGTTAAATTAGAAAGATCATATCTTAGGGAACATGTGTACTAAGTTTCAAGTTGATTGGAGTTCAATTTCATCAAAAACTTCCTTGACCAAAAACTTTTACCAAAAACTTATAACGGAAACTCTTACCATCATTGTCTATGTTCAATGGACTGTGAGTTTGATGTCTCATTTGTTTTTTTATTAGAAAAACAAATTGTTTTCGCAATTCGACTTTAACCTATTTAAATTTGTCATTTTGAGGCCTTTTATAGATGATAATGCAGTATGGGCTTTGCTCATTGTTAAAGACTGTACAATGACCTATAGTTGTTGATTTATGTGTCATTTATAGGATTTGTGTCATTGACAATCATACCATATTATAAGTGCATAAAATATTTGTAGTTTTTTACATAAAGATGCATATGGTAAACGAAATTTAATTAAGTTCATCTGCAGTTAGTTCTCTCCTGATAGTTGTTATAGTTTCTTCCCTTGATGCATCAACAGAATCATCAAACGATTTGTTCTTCCTGCTCATTCTAGAAAAGAAACTTGTAATTTGCTGTACTGAAAGGGTTTCATCATATGAAAATCTTCTATTTCCATCTTCTTTTCTCTCAGTCAGCATTTACTCTGATACCAAAAAAGGATCTTCCTTTCTTCCAGTTTTTAGACCTTTATTAAATTTTTCAGTAAGATATTCTTTTTGGTTCACATTAAATCTTTTGTTCTTCCTTTCTTCTTTCAATGCCCAGCCAAGTTCTAAATCAGAGTTGTCATCAATTCCAACTGTCATCAGCAGGGCTGCTGATGAAACTTGAAAGTTGGTTGAAAAAGACTTGGACATCTTTGAAATGTAAGTCTTCTTAGTAATGTCACATCCATTACTAAACTGGCACCTAAATTCAAACTCACACTTGCCGAACATTAAGTGGCTTGACAGCTCATGAAAAGATGAAAAAGACAGTGTGCATCCCTCATTTGCACATGTTATGGTGTTTTCTTCCTTTTCAGCTTTAAGTGGCAGTTGGTGAAAAACCACATCAATTTCACCCTCTATCTCTGAACATGAAGTGTTTAGAATACACTTTTCAACAGTTGGAATATCAGATGAAGGTATTAGCTTTCCTAAAATGTAGAAAATAAAATTATTTAACTTATAATTTGAGAATACTGTTTAAACAATAATTGATCAATTGATTGATTGTTGCTGTTTTACACTCAGTGAACATGAATTGGCTTTATATTGTAGCTATTGACATGAAATGTATGTGTGAAATGAATATAAATTTTGAAACTGATATAACTTGAAAAACAAACAGTATTATTTATTTACTCACATGAAACAAACCGGGGTGTGGTATTCAGTACGTAGGAGAAACTGGACGATATTTATCTAAACGCACTCAAGAACATCTGTATCGTTTTAAAAGACCCAATAAATTCAAAAGTATCATTTACCAACACCTTAAGAAGCACAACCATCCTTTTAAATATTTAGCAGTTCAACCTTTAGAAGTAGTAAACACTACAAACCATTAAAAGTCTGAAATGGACTATATCTGTACTCGACTGTACTGATTTTTACTCGACCAGTCTGAATTCGTCTGAGATTTACTTGATAATACTCGACTGTAGTCTGAACCATACTTAACAGTCTGAATGTGTACTTGACCAGTTCTATACGAGTCTTAACTGTACTCGACCAAGTCTGAACCGTACTCGACCTAGTTTCAACCATACTCGACCTAGTCTGAACCAAACTAGACATATTCTTTGTATCTATTAACTGAATTTGATCAATTTAGGAATTATTTTTAATAAAAATGAAATTTAAACAACTTAAAATCAAAAATGTATTCAATACAGTATTGAAATTAAAATTTCACAATAATCAATCATAATATAACTTCAACTCAATATTAATCAACACTTACATACATGTAATAATATATATCAATTTTTAAAATATAAATAAAACAAACTGATCAAATAATCTAAAAAAATGAATTGTGACTAATATTTTCAATATTATTCTAATTTTATGAATATTTCGGAAGTATTTTATCGTAATTGGACTATTTTCACCATTAACTTAAGCCTAGTATAGATTTATGTTGTCAGTTGACTTAATGCAGTGAATGGTTTTTTTTATTAAGATATATATAAAATAGTATATAAAACAATTTAATAAATTTAAAAAAATGAGAGCTTAATTGTTTTGTTTTATTAAACCAAGAATTTAATATAATCATTATAATAGAATTTCCCTAGCAATCCTTGATAACCTTTTTAAAAAAGGAAATGTATTCCAAAGTACATGTAACAGTAAAAAAAAAATTTAATTAATTTAAGTATCTTTTTGTCAAATTAACATGGCATACATAAAGCACTTAATATGTTCTAATTAAATCAGTACATGTTTGTTTTACAGGTAAAAAGAAAGTCCTATTTTCTTAAATTCGTGTATTACTTATTTAGTACATACATGTATATTCGAACGGCCTTGTTATTTAATTTAAACAGGATGTTGCAATTTTGAATCAATGTAATTTAGAATTTAATACCTCTGTCCAGGTGTGATCTTATTGATGAGTTTGCCCCAAGCAGAGGTTTTGCTTTATATTTCACTACTTATAAGAAAAATAATTTTATTTATTTATTCAATTTTATCCCTTTTTTGATATAAGTTATATATAATATATTATTTTTTATCCTAAATATAATCAGAGATATATTTCTTATATAAGGTTAAAATCTTTTATAAATTTTGTTGGCTGTTATATATGTCAGTTAAAAAGAAATTTATTTAAACAGTTAAAAAAGTAGAAGGTTTTTGGTCTAGTATGGTTCAGACTGGTCGAATATTGTTCAGACCTTTGGTTAAGTATGGTTTAGACTGGAAAAATAGGTCGAGTACATGTCAAGAATGGGTTAAGACTGTTTCAGACTGGTCGAGTAATAGTTCAGACTATTTTCAACTGCAAATATAAGGGTCAAGTACGATTCAGTACAGTCAAGTATGGTTCAGACTGGGGTCGAGTAAGGTCAAGTAAAAGTCAGACCAATGCAGACTGGTCGAGTAAAAATCAGTACAGTCGAGTACAGATATAGGCCATTTCAGACTTTAATGGTTTGTGGTGAAATAAGCAGCCTGGTGAATCGCATTCAAAGTTTGTACGATCACGGAAAATAATTGAATTAAATTGGATTAAAAAATTACAGACAGTTTACCCTCTCGGTCTAAATGATAATATCATGGGAATTGGTAATATATCTAGAACCAATTCCGTTAACATTTTGGATATAGTTTCTAAAACTGTTCGTAAAAAACGTTCTCACGGTCGTAGAACAAATCGCAATCAAAGAAGATTTCGGGCCAATCATACCAATATTTCGGACCTAATTTCTATTTCAAAAAACAACGGCAGACATTATCTGTTAACAAAACTCTGTTCGTTATCGGTTAATAAGTTAAATAAAATTTTGGAGGATTGCAACACAATTTCATATTGCAGTCCTAAGTATGAAATTGTTCAAATTATTATGGCATATTGTTATTCTAAATTATTTCCCAAAATTGATCGCCCTGAAGATCATAAAAAACATTTTATTAAAATTAAGTATGTCAATAAAGGCTTTGATTTTGTAAATATTGCCGGTATATTTAACGACCATTCTGTTAAAGAACAAATTCCTGGATATTTTGACAATACTGAGCTACCTCTTATTTGTTATATTTACAAGAAATCTACCCGGAAATTTGTGTTTAATTATAGTCAATTGTGTAAAGATGTTAATATCAGTGAAAATACACCTACTTCATGTAATTGCAGTAATTCCGAATATATTTATGGCCCCATTTCCCATGTTATAACAGGAGATCTTAACATCGTTCAAGACCGAGAGTTAAAATCATTCCTCAGTAAAGGACCTAAATATCGTCCCGCGTCAATTATTAATTGGAATGAGTGTCGTAATATCATCCACGACTCACTCCATACTTACTGTATGAAATGGATAAAACGGGAAAAAGCTGACAAAAAATCTTTGGACTCTTTTTTTAATTCAGTAATGAAGATAGTTGATATACGTATTCAACATTTTAAAGAACATTTTACTATAAACCCTTACAACAATAAACCTATTTCTCGTATCAAACATAAACTAAAAGAACTAGCCAAGGAATTTGTTTTTGTCCCGGCAGATAAAGCTGCTAATAATATTATTATTGTTTGACGTAAATTTTACATTGAGGTTCTGAAAAAGGAAATCACCAATTCACCAACATTCCAACTGACTCCATTTTCAGAAAACGAAATCTGTAACAAACATAAACTTTTAGGCACCGCTTTCCAAGCAGAGCCAAATACAATGAAAGTCCCAACTATGTATTGGCTTCCGAAGCTACACAAAACCCCTTACAAATATAGATTTATTTCGTCTTCAAGCCATTGTTCAACTACTAAATTGTCTATTCTTCTTACCAGCACACTTGGTACAATTAAAAACCTGATAATAAATTGTTCAAATAAGGCCTTCGAAAATAGTGGAATAAATTACTTTTGGAGTGTCAAGAACTCGTTGGAAGTACTTGATAAATTGCATGCTTATATTGGTGATTTTGAATCTGTTCAAAGTTTTGATTTTTCTACCCTGTATACCACATTGCCTCACATTCTCATTAAGAAAAAATTCACACACCTAATTAAATAGGCATTCAAAAAATCAGAATGTGAATATATATGTTCAAACTCTTTTAGGTCATTTTTTAGTAGCAATAAACAAAAAAACTATGTTAATTGGACATGCTTTGATACTATATATGCCCTTGAATTTTTACTAGATAACATTTTTGTTCGCTTTGGGGATTCCGTATATCGTCAGATTATCGGAATTCCAATGGGGACTAACTGTGCACCACTTATTGCGGACCTGTTTTTGTATTGTTATGAGTTACAATTTATGACAAAAATAAGCAAAGACCCATCGAAACAACATCTGATAAACAAATTTAATAATACTTTTAGATATTTGGATGATATTTTGGCTCTCAATAATGACGACTTCAGTATGTATATTAATGAAATTTATCCTGTTGAACTTACTTTAAATAAGGCTAATACTAACAATGACCACTGCCCTTTTCTCGATCTTGATATCTATATCACTAATGGAAAGCTGAATACTAAAATTTATGATGAAAGGGATGATTTTTCATTTCCTATCGTTAATTATCCGTTTTTAGATGGTGACGTTCCCTTGTCACCATCTTACGGTGTTTATATATCTCAACTTGTACGATTCGCTCGTGTATGTAACAATGTTTTAGATTTTAACGAGAGAAATTTATGTATTACTGAAAAATTATTACACAAGGGTTTTCGATATCACAAACTAGTCAAAACATTAACTAAATTTTATCATCGGTATAAAGACATTATTCGTAAGTATAGCTCAACATGCAGACTTTTAATACGTTCAGGTATTTCACATCCAATTTTTTATGGTAATATTCTTTATAAAGCACAAAGGTGTCAGTATTCACCTCAGAAACTTACAAAACCTTTGAATAGACTTATTAAGAAGGGATATAATTACGATACTGTTGTCAAGTCATTAAAGATTGCATATTTTGGCGTTAATATTGAGTCATTGATAAGGTCTTTGCATCGGAACTAAACACATTTATTCTAAAAACAGTTGTTGGCATGACACGGGTTATGTTCTTCTCATATTTGTTATGATGGTATGATACTAAACCCCTAACGGGAAGGATTGTGCCTGATGTTCATATGATGAAAACATAATCTTTCAGTCAGTTTAGTTGAAGTCTGGAGCTGGCATGTCAGTTAACTGCTAGTAGTCTGTTGTTATTTATGTATTATTGTCATTTTGTTTATTTTCTTTGGTTACATCTTCTGACATCAGACTCGGATTTCTCTTGAACTGAATTTTAATGTGCGTATTGTTATGCGTTTACTTTACTACATTGGTTAGAGGTATAGGGGGAGGGTTGAGATCTCACAAACATGTTTAACCTCGCCGCATTTTTGCGCCTGTCCCAAGTCAGGAGCCTCTGGCCTTTGTTAGTCTTGTATTATTTTAATTTTAGTTTCTTGTGTACAATTTGGAAATTAGTATGGCGTTCATTATCACTGGACTAGTATATATTTGTTTAGGGGCCAGCTGAAGGACGCCTCCGGGTGCGGGAATTTCTCGCTACATTGAAGACCTGTTGGTGACCCTCTGCTGTTGTTTTTTATTTGGGCGGGTTGTTGTCTCTTTGACACATTCCCCATTTCCATTCTCAATTTTATAACTAAACTTTGAGTCCAGTGCTGGATATATATAATCCCTGGCTGCCACATCTAGTCTGTGTCTATATTGTTAGTTGTTTTTTGCTTTGTATTGATCAATCTGACAAGTAAGAACTATATTTTATAGTTTGTTCTGATGTTAAACTGTTACACCACTGTCCAAATGTTAGGGAGTGAATTAAATAGTGCCAGCAAACTTGTTTATTTGGATCTTAAACCTGCTAACCCACATGAAGGAAACGGTTTGCAGGAAGACATAAATAATATTTGGACACTATATTCTGACTTGGAGCAAACTAAACAATATGTGAGGTTGTTTTCAACATAATCGCAAAAAACAATACTTGAATCATATATATCAAGTTATGTTCTATTGACTGCTTACAGATAACAATAGAAAATCAGTGTTTTGAGATCTTAATCATGATTAGGAAATTATAAAAAGAAGGATAAGAAAATAATAAATTAACAAGCATTCTAAGAGTACTGCAAAGACTCCAATGGGCTTTGCTCATCATTGAAGGCCATATAGTGACCTATAGCTGTTAATTTATGTTATTTTGGTCTCTTCTTGGATAGTTGTCTCATTGGCTATCATACCACATCTCCTATTTTGATATTCATGTTGCAGGGAATTATGAAAATAATATTTATTTTTTTACCTGTGCCAACTTGGTATGCCTTCCATGCAGTAATGCCATGTGCGCTAAATGTGAAGTTACTATAACTTGATATTGCAGGTATAGCAGTGTACTTGGTTTGCCTTTACTCAGTTCCTTCTATAACACGAACTATGTACTTTACATTTTTTGCTGACTTGTCTATTGCCTGCAAATAAAATGAAATTATTGTAAATGCTTATAAGAAGAAAAATAACTAGTGTAGATTATAACTTTTGGCTTTTTTGGTTGTAAAGCTTCATTTAAATTATAAAAACCTCATAACATAATAGATATAAAATCATAACAAAAAAGAGCTTACAATGAAGTATCTGTTTTGTTCATTGTTTAAGGCCTTGCAGTGACCTATAATTGATAAATTCTATGTCATTTGGTCTCCGGTGGAGATTAGTATCATGTGCAATTATACTGATTCTTGTTTTTATATTTATATAGAGTAAAAAAGTAACTTCAGCTGTCCCATAAATGGGTCTAATTCCTTCAGTTTTTATAACCAAATTAGTTATTGTTGTTGCTCACTGGTTTCCACATGATTTAAATCTTTTTAAAGCTGCACTCATGCTCTTCTGGATCTTTTATAATAAACCTTGTTAATTGTTTTGCTTGGCACTGACATTGTTAGAATACTGTAAACTAAGAAATTATTGTGTACATTTGTTATTATAATTTTTGAAGAATGAATGAAATTGTGAGATAAATTACTGCCATTTCTGCAAAAGGTGCATACACATGTATGTTTAAAATATCAGAATGTGAGTTCTTATTATTAATTTAATCAACCAGTCAAATAATTCCCATTAATGATCATTAATAAAAACCTTGCAATAATTTCTGAATTTCAAAGTACATTTTCAGCTGTAACCTTGAGATTTTTAAGATATGAAACTGATTGGTTTTTAAAATTATCTGTACCTTTTTCATTGATTGTGCTGTAAGTACATCATGCCCCTGGTTTACATATCTTCTAATAGAAGATTTGATGGTTACAGCAGTGCGGTCACATGGTCCCTTCCCATTCTGGGATTCACAGAAGTCATATGACAGGGTAAGACCTGAATGGAATAAGAATGAAAGCATCTCTGTTGACTTGTAGCAACCAGCATTGTTAGACCATACATGAAATTTGATGTCAGTGGTGTTAATTTCTCTAATTTTATCCATAACATCTTGGATAATACTGGTTGTTACTTGGCTGTCCTGTTAAAAGAATATAAACAAAATAAATCACAACCTTTAAACTGCTTTATAAAATATCCATTTCCTAAGCATTGATCAACTACAACTGAAATTAGAGCACAGATACTAAATTGTTTTCAGAAGACAGTATCATATCAAGTATATGAGTGAGCATTTCTGGTAATTGTGCCTAAAATATATATACTTCAGGATTCATGTCTTTTGAATGCGGCTTTAATTTCTGTTTTTGAGTTGTCACATTGATCTTACTTACTTGTGACTAAGATAAATAATTTTGACTGCCTGACTCTTCTGATGTAACTGTATATTCGGATGCTGAAATTTCAATCTCAAAAATAATGATGTATTTTGTTTAAATTTTTTAAAATCCTGAACCTTGTTTTAAGTTCGACAAATATATATATATATTTTGGTACGTAAGACACAGACACATGTACTAGTATATAATACATAAACCTGTTTATAAAATCTTTACATTTAAACATCAAACATCGAACATCAACAAAAAAAGTAATGCAGAAAAAACAAATGCAAATATATACTTTAGTTAAAATCAAATGTATTTCTTAGCAAAATGAACATTTTCTATGTGCTTTTATTTTGCACTTTTATCAATTGCAAAGGTAATTTTAATTCAAATTTTATAATTCAAAATCATTTCAAAAAGGGACAGATTTATAGAGGGGGGGAATGTTAGTTTTCCTCATTGCATTGTTTTACATTTGTCTTTTGGGGGCCTTTTGTAGCTGACTATGTGATTATGGGTTTTGCTTATTGTTGAAGACATTAGAATGACCATTAGCTTTTAACGTCAATGCCTTTGGTCTCTGGTGGAGATTTGACTCGTTCGCCATTATACCACATCTTCTTGTTTTTGTATGAATTGTGCCCAAAAAATGATAAATATGTTGTTCTTGTGTTGAAATAATGCAAATGATGACTAAAATATCCTTTACCTTGTTATAATTGTCTAATATTTTAGGACCCCCTCCCCCCCCCCCCAAAAAAAAAAAACAAACAAAAAAAAACATCATTTATATCGAAAATGACACTAGCTGTGCTTACAAGATTATCGCAAATATCTTCTTTTTCTGTTAATACATCCAGCTCGTCAGTCTCCATGAGACAGGTTTCATCATCTGTTTTCAATTTTGTGCATTGCAGAATCTGTTGAATACAAATATAAAATCAGTATATTTTTTATACTATTGATAAGAATTGTATTGGTCATTCAATGTTTTTTGGAACATCCTGACATTTATTTTCTATTTTAGACTGCTTTACATTTTATTATTCAGGGGCCCTTTCTCTTTTTATAGCCTTTCCATACCAAAAGAAATTGTTTTTATTTCAAACCCATACAGTAACCTGCATTTGTTCATATCTGTGTTCTTTTGGTGGGTAGCTGTCTCATTGCCCATCATTCAACATCTCTATGTAGAATTTATATTGAACAAACATACAGTCAATCAAGCATAAACATATATGCTAAAGACCTATATCTTAGCAGATTATGGTGCAATGTGTCTGTTGTATACAAAATTGTTCATAAAGTTGATACTGGTGTCAGACAGGTTTACAAAGTTTTTTTTTTGGATTATTTTTTTTGTTCCAGTAAATTAGGTAAGAGTTCATTGACCCTATATGAAATTTGTATAAAGTGTAATTAACTTAGCAGTTATGGTTGGTATGCATTGGATTATTTTTATCCATATTTATGTTTATAGAGCTTGCTGTACATGTAAATTTAAAAATTTAGATAAATGTACAGATATATGTATATGTACGCTGATTGTTAAAATAATATTTTGTTTGCCTTACCTGGTCATCTTCACACTTTCCTTGATCCAGACTTTCAGCTTCTATCTCTGTGGACCTGTGGACTGCTTGGAAATTTTAATAAGGCAGCTAGTGCATGCAGCTGAAAAAAAGAAGCATTGACTTGACATAGGCTGTATTGATCATTTGGAAATGTGCTTCTTAAGAATTTTTTTAAAAGGGCATATGGGTTGTTTAAATATATTGGATTTTTTTCCCATTTGGGTCCAATAATTCCTGAAAACTTAAATATATCTACATGTACAGGAATATGGTTAATAGAAACTTTACAGCAATGGTAATGTTTATATTGAGAGTGAAAAGATCAAAACATAGTTTTTACAGACATCTTACATGTAACAGAAAAGATCAACATGTTCATGTGTATGACCTATTGACATGTAAATTGCACCCCACTGATATACTACAGTTTTATATAAACATAAGTCAGTACCTCAAATGTAGGATCCTCCCCTTATTAGGAAGCCTCCATTTGATTTTTAAAGGGTAAAGGATAAAAAAAAGGCAGGACAGGAGCATCAGAAGTTTTGAGGGAAAAAAGGCTGGATGAGCAACTTTGTCCACAAAATGGCAGGATGACAAATAATGTAAACACAAAGTCAGAATAAAATCAATAAAAGAATAAAACAGGACCCAATATCTAGATAGAATGAAAAATAAAAAGGCAAGACAGAGATGATCTCAGATTACAACTAAAAGAAGTACAGGACAACCCCCCCCCTAAAAATTCAAATGGTAGCTAAAAAGGGGCTCTTTTGTATTTCTAGAGTGTTATTTAAAAAAATATTAAACTAATGTAAACTACCAGGCAATTGGAAAGAAAAAAATAAACAGTCACATATAATATAGTTTTTAACTTACGTGTTCCAATAGGAAGTGTGGGGCCATAACACTTCTGAATCTTCTCTACATCATTGATGGTGATATTGCGGCTAGGCTTTGGCTTTTTAACACCAACAACAGAATGTGATGCTACTGGAGGATGAGCACTTATCAAAGTAGGAAGCTGACATACTTTTCTCCTTCTCAAATCAGAGGTTCTTTTCAATAATTGGTTAAAATGGGTTGAGCATATATAAAAATCAGTAAAATTCTTTGGCAAAAGACCAGATTCAGTTAAAATTATATTTTTGTCATTGCAATCACATGTGTTGATATCAGTTACATCATCAGAACACTCATCTGTAGTGCAGTGTGTGTTAAAATTGCAAACCATTTCATGTGTCTGCTGCTGAAGCTACTTTCATTTCATAAAAGACTCAAGGAAATGTACTTATACAGTGTGGTGTCCGTTTTTGCTGAGCCAGTACATTTTTGTTCATGGCCAGCTAGAGCTCGATATTTTTGTCGCTTCTTTGGTCACCTTGGGTCGGTTGCTGATCTATGGTCGGGTTGTTGTCTCTTTGATCCATTCCCCGTTTCCATTCTCAATTTTATTATTAAGAGATATCAGGTTTGATACAACAACTGCCTGTACGAAGTATGTAATACTACAGCAATTGTCCATTCGTTCTATTGGTTGATATAGACAAGCATTTGATTTAGTAATTTATATGGAAACCACCTTTTTAATTTACATTTTAGTACAAGAGATTTTACAGTATCTTTGTTAATACGTTTTGTAACATGCATAACAATAAGTTTCTCAATTTACCTAAAGACTTGAAATCTTGTATACAATGTGTTATGAACTAACTGTAATTCTTTACTAACCCGGATTAAGCTTTGCAATCAGCAAATACAGCCAATAACAATTCTAAACATACACAAGGGCTCACTTAACAAAAATACACTAAATAGAATTTTTATTTAATCTTGTCTAACAGTTAACAAGAATGATGCATCCTACCTTAATTGTTTAAAATGCTTGAAACATTAATGAGACTTCAGTTTTTAGTATTCATACTTGTTTGACCGTGACCAATTTTGATAGACGTAGCCGTGAAACAAGTTTAATATAAAGTGTACTTGTTTTGCTTTCAGCAATAAACTTTACATATAAATGGTATTCAGTACAAGTATTTGCATTGTGTGTAACTCTTGTAGTATTGCTTCTCTATTTATCAAATCTTGGGTGAATAGTTTCATCATTGACAGTCATGTATACTACATCTCTTTGTGTTTATATCAATGAGAAAATTACTATTGACGTTGTGATCTATTGTAGGGTACAATATTCTCGGTCCACGTTTATGAATTGTAGATTTCAAATACAACGGTTACATTTTATAAAATTAAACACGATAAAGAGCCATGGTTAAGTTTTAGAATAAAAACAAGAAACGTTCATTGTCTTCAAATATCGAATCAACTTTAAATCTTCTCTCTGCGAAGCAAGAAAATCTCAATGAGACTATCTCTTTTAATCATGTTTTGAGGGATATTAACTATATCTTCTAAGACAATATTGTTTATTTGTAGTGATGATATTTCAACTCGCGGTCGTATACATCGTAGAATGTTAAGCTAAGACTTTGTACATATTAGTAGCTCGAATGCTGTATTGTTAGTCTTCTGTCAGCGGAGATCGTCATTACCAACTAACTGTTTATGTCTTTATTAAGTTATCTTCTTTGTGCGTATCGGATGCATGCAATATATTTTGTGTTGCTTTAATTTTTTACCCGTTTCGTTAGGTCACAAGTGTTAATTCTTACTCAGACAAACTAGCTATATAAATGTTAATATATCGAGAATAAATGAATCGAGTATTCGATAATGAGACATCAGCGTCAAATAACCAGCAGACCACTAAACAGTCATACCGTACTTTGACCTATAATGGTTTACTTTTACATATTGTGAGTGGATTGGGGAGTTGTCTCATTGTCAATCATACCACATCTTCTTATATTTATACACTAATATACAGGTGTGCATACTGTATACCGAGTTTAAAGAAAAGAAATTCGCGAAACAGAAAATTTCTTATCAACACTAAATTTTCAAAAAAAAATTAAAGGGGGTTTTATTATATGAAATATTACAATTTTGAACAAGCTTAAACGCAAAAAAATAATCCGACATACTAAGAAATTTTTAATAAAAAGTTATCAAAGGTACCAGGATTATAATTTTGTACGCCAGACTCGCGTTTCGTCTACATAAGACTCATCAGTGACGCTCATATCAAAAGTGTTATATTTCAAAACAAGTACAAAGTTGAAGGGCATTGAGAATACAACATTCGAAAAAGTTGTGTCAAATACGGCTAAAGTAATCTATGCCTGGGATAAGAAAATCCTTAGTTTTTCGAAAAATTTAACGTTTTGTAAACAACATTGGTACCATTAATGTTAATACTACCACTGGGTCGATACCTCTGCTGGTGGACTGATAGTCCCTGAGGGTATCACCATCCTGGTAGCCAGTACGTCGGTACTGGCATAAAAATATGGATTTTTTGTGTTATTAAAATTTTCTGTTACAAAATGTTAGAAATTATTACAAATTAAGGAACGTATCATCCTCGTGCAATGCTCTGACTCCTGTAACGGATTTAGCTATACTTTTCGGTTACTTTTGGATTATAGCTCTTTATCTTTTATATAAGCTTTGTATTTCAAATATTTTGGCCACACGCATCACTGAAGAGACATGTATTGTCGAAATGCGCATCTGGTTCAGGAAAATTAGTACCGTTAATGTTATTACTACCACTTGGTCGATGCCTCTGCTGGTGGACTGTAAGTCTCCGAGGTTATCACCATCCCAGTCATTTTTTTAATGTATCGACTTCAGTAAATTCAGAACTGTTTAGGCCACTTGCTCTGCAGTTTTTCAGAATGCAGAGCAAATCTGAATTGACTGCTAGCAACTTGGATGTATCCCTACTGAAAGATAGATGAAAGATACCAGAGGGACAGTCAAACTCATAAATCGAAAATAAACTGACAGCACCTGGCTAAAAATGAAAGAAGACAAACAGACAAACAAAAGAGTACTAACAAAAAATATAACCTTTACCTACACACTCAATACAATCGACAGTAAGTATATCATAATTATGATGATATGGTTAACAGTCTCTGAAAAATTGAAAAAATACATTTTTAATTTTTTTCTCATCTCAAATCTTCGATCAGGATATATGCAAAAACATGAAATCACATAACCACGAAAAAACATGTTTTACAAGCATTGAAATTGATACCCACGAAAATAAATGAATCCCGTACAGATACAACTAACGGAATAATATTTAGCTTGACAATGTTAATTTGTTTGCGTCAGTTTTTAACGTGACGTAAATCCGCAAATATCATTCATGAAAGTATGATGTATAAAGGTTGTTTTTGACCTGATTAAGGTGACGAAAAACGTTAAAAAATTTTCACAATTATATGTATTGACGACTTTAATTTGTTTAATACAGATGTCTTGCAACGTGATGCGTCAAGTTTGACCGATAACTACATTTTGTAACTATGATCAACCAATAAATATTGCAATAACACCTGACACCTGCAATTATGGAAGGATATAACAAATAACAATTGTTATCCAGAAGGTATTTACCTTCACATGTTTTGTTTTACAAAATTTTACATTTTTTTTCTAATACCATAGGTGGAAAATAAGGCGAATATTATTATAAAGGTTGGGATTGCTCAAGTTTACTGCTTATGGTAGAGGTTTCCTCAATGAGGGTATCACACGACCAGTGGTTAAATAATCTGTTTTAACAAGAACTATCATTGTTTTTGCCATACTGTTTCCCAAACTTTTAATTTTTCGAAAAAACTAAGGATTTTTTACATCCTGAAAAGATTGAATTAGATGTATCTGGCAAAACATTTCCTAAATTTGCGTCCCTGATTCTCTTAAACGTCGTACTAGAATATTACTTTGTTTTATTCGAGCGACATTAGTGATTATTTTGAAGACAAAACACGCGTCTAGCGTACAACCAAAATACAAGAAAAGCCATACAATAGAAATAAACTAAAAGGGGCAGTCAACATTATGAGTCAAAACAACCTGACAAAGTTATGACAAAGTTTCCATCAGTTTCAGTTTGTTTCCCCAATTTGGTTTGTGTCTATAGATTTACGAGTTTTGAACAGCGGTATACTACTGTTGCCTTTATTTATGGCAAAAATAAAAACAAAAAAATAACAGTATACAAACACGACATAGAAAACTGATGATTGAGTACCACTACCCAACAAAAAAAACTGTGTTCAATGGTGGGGCAGCAGAGTAAAAGGTAAACAGATCCTGCTTTACAATTGGTAACTGACGTGCTATTCATGTGATACCTTTCCCGTGTATTTAATAAAATACCGAGTCGCATTAAACGAAAAGAAAACGGAATTATGTTAACGACAATTGAAAAATATCCTTGAAACAGATCTTCCTTACCGGTCATCAAACACGTGATTGTATCTCTAAATTTTGAAGGGATGATTAAAACTTCAACACGTGGACTCATTTTGAATATCTCCTTTGTTAGCAGCAATCTTATATCTATGAAACACAAGCCCTTGTATATCGTGTCAACTTGGAGGTATACTCCATATGAAAACGCTGAATGTTGCTAGGAAATTGAGAAGCTGAAATCATTACTGTTTGTGTTAAGTTTTGATTTCAACCAACACTCAATGTAGATTTATAGATGTAAATTAGAATGTTTATTTAATTTCACGTTCGATGCGATTGATGCGTTCAACATAATGGACAAACTTTGTATTTTCAAGTATGAAGACATCATCTATTTAGCGGAAAGTGAAGTAAAAGAATAATGCTAACTTCATTCACTCATGTTACACTCCCTGTATGAGTTCAACCTCAAATGAATTAATAGATAAGTTCGGAAGAACAGGAGAACAGTTAGTTACCATGGCAAAGCTGTTTTTCAATGTCCTCCTAACGGAACAAATCAAGCAACTTGGCAATGTTAGTTGCAAAGAATTAATTGTTAGAACAGAGTGATGTTTTACAATGTACGATAAATCCCTTACTTGTATCTATGTTTGCCATTGATCTTAATTAAACATTGTTTGATTCGAGCGTCACTGATGAGTCTTTTGTAGACTAAACGCGCGTCTGGCGTATATATAAAATTTTAGTCCTGGTATCTATGATGAGTTGATTTACATGAAGAAGAACAAGAGAGGAAAAAGGAACCAGTAAGGATGGACAAGTTGGAACGTGACAAGAACAGCGGCACAAAATTCAAAAGGTTGGAACATCAGCATGAAGGCCTTATTCGACTTCTGACGCGGAGAGAAATAAGGTTGAGGTAAGGTATTAATAGTTAAAACATAGTAATAAATAAAAAAATGAACATTATTGTATAATGCTTGCATTACTTGAAGCAGACTCAAAATACCTCACCTGCTGGAAGGAAACCATGCCGTCTTATACTCAATATGTGTTCAAATTATAAAATTATCGAATCATGCACCCCTCATTCAAAAAGTGTCACAATGATTAAAAAAACAACAAAATTATTGTAACCTGTAATAATCATAATAAAAAATAAGAAGATATGGTATGATTGCCAATAATGCTACTCCGTACAAGAGACCACATGAAACAAAATTAACAGCTATAGGTCACCGGAGTCTTTTCGACAATGAATAAAACTCCTACTGCATACACTACAAACCATTAAAGTCTGAAATGGCCTATATCTGTACTCGACTGTTCTGATTTTTACTCGACTAGTCTGAATTGGTCTGACTTTTACTTGACATTACTCGACCCCAGTCTGAACCATACTTGACTGTACTGAATCGTACTTGACCGTTATTTTTGCCGTTGAAAATAGTCTGAACTATTACTCGACCAGTCTGAAACAGTCTTAACCCATTCTCGACATGTACTCGACCTATTTTTCCAGTCTAAACCATACTTAACCAAAGGTCTGAACAATACTCGACCAGTCTGAACCATACTAGACCAAAAACCTCTACTTCTTTAACTGTTAAAATAAATTTCTTTTTAACTGACATATATAACAACAGCCAGCAAAATTTATAAAAGATTTTAACCTTATAAAAGAAATATATCTCTGATTATATTTAGGATAAAAAATATATATTATATATAACTTATATCAAAAAGGGATAAAAATAAATAAATAATTGAAATTGTTTTTCTGATTAGTGGTGAAATATAAAGTATAACCTCTGCTTGGGGTAAAACTCATAAATAAGATCACACCTGGTCAGAGGTATTAAATTCTAAATAACATTGATTCATAATTGTAAACATCCTGTTTAAATTAAATAACAAGGCCTTTCGAATATACATGTATGTACTAGATAAGTAATACACGAATTTAAGAAAATAGGGCTTTCTTTTTACCTGTAAAACACACATGTACTGAAGCAATTAACACATATTAAAGTGCTTTATGTATGCCATGTTAATTTGACAAACAAAATGCTTAAATTAAATGAAAATTTGTTTTACTGTTACTTTGGAATACATTTCCTTTTTTTAAAAGGTTATCAAGGATTGCTATGGAAATTCTATTATAATGATTATATTAAATTCTTGGTTTAATAAAACAAAACCATTAAGCTCTCATTTTTTAAAATTTATTAAGTTGTTTCATATACTACTATTTTATATATATCTTAATAAAAAAAACAGTGCATTATTACCTGAACTCAAATGACACCATAAATCTATACTAGGCTTAAGTTAATGGTGAAAATATTCCAGTTACCATAAAATACTTCCGAAATATTAATAAAATTTTGAATAATATTGAAAATATTAGTCACAATTCATTTTGTAAAATCATTTGATCAGCTTGTTTTAAAGTTGATACATATTATTAGGTAAGTGTTGATTAATATTGAGTTCAAGTTATATTATGATTGAATATTGTAAAATTTTAATTTCAGTACTGTATTGAATACATTTTTAATTTCAAGTTGTTGTTCAAATTTCATTTTTATTCAAACAATTCCTAAATTGATAAAATTCAGTTGATAGATACAAAGAATAGGTCTAGTATTGTTAAGACTTGGTCGAGTATGGTTCAGACTAGGTCGAGTATGGTTCAGACCAGGTCGAGTACGGTTCAGACTAGGTCGAGTATGGTTCAGACTAGGTCGAGTACGGTTCAGACTCGTATAAAACGGTTAAGTACTGGTCAAGTACACATTCAGACTGTTAAGTATGGTTCAGACTACAGTCGAGTATTATCAAGTAAATCTCAGACGAATTCAAACTGGTCGAGTAAAAATCAGTACAGTCGAGTACAGATATAGGCCATTTTAGACTTTTAATGGTTTGTAGTGATAGTCATACAATACCTGTATAAGTAAGTATATTAGACCAAAGAGACATAATTGGAGGACAATTTCAAAATTTATTAGCATTATAAACAAGATTATAGTATGTTGTGGGTTAAGGTTAAAACTCTCAACCATACCCTAACGTTCAAAACCACAGCATTATCAGATCATTGTATATAACACAAAAGTCAATTTAATTAAATAAGTCTAAGAAAAACAAAAGTCACAAATCGTTTGGATAGTTTTGCTCTCAAAACACATTTCCTGCAAGCAGTTAAAAAAGTGTGACGTCATTACATAGAACAACTCATGACTTGTTACAAAAGACAAATACATGATACAATAAAAATACATATTTGTGTCATGAATGACGCAATATAGAGGAAATGACATAGATTTTAAACTGGAAATGGATTAGAAGCTTCAAAAGTATGACGTCATTACATAGAACAACTCATGACTTGTTACAAAAGACAAATACATGATACAATAAGAATACAAATTTGTGTCATTAATGACGCAATATAGAGGAAATGACATAGATTTTAAACTGGAAATGAATTAGAAGCTTAAAAGTATGACGTCATTACATAGAACAACTCATGACTTGTTACAAAAGACAAATACATGATACAATAAGAATACAAATTTGTGTCATTAATGACGCAATATAGAGGAAATGACATAGATTTTAAACTGGAAATGGATTAGAAGCTTACAAATTAATGAATAAAATCAAACATATTTCAAACGCGTGATTTGATATGAATCATGTTTGTAAACAGGTGGTTACCTATTTTTGAAGAATTGAATAATCTTATTATTGCAAAAAGTAACGTCCCCAAAAAAGTGATCTTCGAGGAAAGTCTCTTATAAACATGATCAAACGGCAAAAACAAAAGTTCAAACACATCAAAAGAGTGGATAACTGTCATATTCCCGATTTTTCTAATGTAACATTGGAACATTGTGGAAATTGTTATAATCTTTGCGTATATCAAATGACTTTTTTTTAAAAAGCTTATTATTCTTAATTATTTCTTACTGATGAAATTAAAATCGCTTCGTATTTCTGAAAGATATTACAACAGTTGGTAATTATACCCCCGCTTTAAAAAAGGGGGGGTATACTGTTTTACCTCTGTCTGTCAGTCCGTCCGTCCGTCCGTCAGTCAGTCCGTCCCATGAAACTTTCGTCACATTTTTCTCAGGAACTACACATCCACCTTTTCTGTAATTTGGTATCAACATTTTTATATGTCAGCCATACCGTGTGATGCGTTTTCAGATTCATCACTTGACAACTTCCTGTTTACCGAACACTTGTCTGATTTTACACATGATAGCCAAGTTGAAAATTTTCGTCACATTTTTCTCAGGAACTACAATACAAGGATTTCTGAAATTTGGTTTCAGGATTTATATAAGTCAGCTATACCGTGTGATGCGTTTTCAGATTCATCACTCGACAACTTCCTGTTTACCGAACACTTGTATGATTTTACACATGATAGCCAAGATGAAAATTTTCGTCACATTTTTCTCAGGAACTACAATACAAGGATTTCTGAAATTTGGTTTCAGGATTTATATAAGTCAGCTATACCGTGTGATGCGTTTTCAGATTCATCACTCGACTACGTCCTGTTTACCGAACACTTGCATATTTTTACACTATTAATATTATCCACTTGCGGCGGGGGTATCATCAGTGAGCCGTAGCTCACAGTTTCACTTGTTTATATCAAAAACATATAATCCATATTTGCAAAAGTTTATTTCTAGCAAAAACACTTAATGATACGTTGTCACACACACGTTTTTGTCCGTTTCGGTTGCTCACCCAATTTTTGTCGGAGATTATAAAAAACAGTAAAATCACAAAAAAAACTAAACTCCGATGAAAATTCAAAACGGAAAGTATCTAATCAAATGGCAAAATCAAAAGCTCAGACACATCAAACAAATTGACTACTGTATTAATCCTGACTTGATACAGACATTTTCTTATGTAGAAGATGGTGGATTAAACCTGGTTTTCAAGCTAGCTAAACCTCTAGCTTGTATGTCAGTCGTATATAATCATCTGTCATAAATATCTGATGTAAGGCTTGATATAAAACTAGATGTAAGACATTTTATACAATTCGAATTGCTTGAACTTCGTCAGGAATATTTCAGTTGTTTTTTCTCGTTCCGTCGGCTGACAACGTTTGATCTTGTCGGTTTTTATGAACTACAACTTTTTAAATTTACCTTGAAGTTTGGTATTGAAACGCAGTGAAAATGATATAAAAGAGGGACGAAAGATACCAGAGTGACAGTTAAACTCATATATCGAAAAAAAAAGACAACGCCATGGCTAGAAATGAAAAATATAAACAGACAAACAATAGTACACATGACACAACATAGAAAACTAAAGAATTAGCAACATGAACTCCATAAAGTTATCCTTGACTTTTAACTTGTTTATCTACAAAATATTTATTACTTTTTTGTTGTTGAAAATCGATAATTACTCAACATTATACGTCTTGTATATTTGATGTTTTTTTTTTACCTGATGATAACGTTATACGTCTATACGTAGCACAGGGGTACTAATTAATATTATCATTAATTATAGGTACATGTTCATTGAAAAAAATCGGGAAAAAAACACGAACTCCACCAAAATGGAGTTGATTCCTGCTGCTCCATAATGGAAAGAAGACCATGTTGTCATCATTTCACACGTCATATAACACATTGTTAGAACAAATTGTTGTTAAGTCGTCGCATCTGGGTATGTCATAATCGATGAAAATATCACTTGATGCATGTTTCAACACTCAAAACAAATATATGATCATCATGATCATCTTGTACACAAACAGTCAATACCGTTAAAAATTGTGATGTTGTCCGTAACATTTCCCGAGGGAAGAATTCAATTTTACCCATAAGCACCATTAGTTACTTTAGTAATTTTTGAGTGATAAACCTCTATCAATTCTTGAGATGGAACAAAAATTCTGGATTACCGTACCGAATCGGTGATACATATATGTTACAGTAAATAGGTGAAATTAGGAATTACACATACTTACTAAACATTTCAGTAAATACCTGTAATCACTAGTCAATTTAGTAATTACATGTATTTACTAGTTGTTTCAGTGATTACCAGTAATCCCTGATATTTTTTGTCATTTTTGCAGCTATTTACTAATTTTATATTTATGTTCTAAAATTAAAGATATAATTCAACATACTAAATATAAAGTAAAAGGAAAGGGATTTTGGGCTTACTTAATTAAGGATTAAGGAATATAAGGCACATCATAGGTGCATACTCCTCAATGTTGTGAATTGAAGCTGGAAAATTGTTGTTTATAAGTTTTGAAACTCCCAGAAATTCATTTTCAGCTTGCAAGACAATGATATCAATCCAAAATTGAGAATAACACTTGTGAGACGTTTATAGGCAATTTCGCTAGCTCATTTTGACAATCGACATTAGATAATGCCAAATTTGGTTATATAATCTTAAGTCTTAAATCTCATAATATCTTTAAATTAAAATATACACCAAACATACTTTGCATATAAACTTGGCCAATGACATAAGTTAAATTCTATTTACAAAATAGTTTTCAAGGAGTAAATTTTGTAAAAATAAGTTTTTCGGTCTTTTACTTATAAATGGACTTAGTTTTTATGCCAGTTAACATTACATTCACACTGTGATTAAAGTTTTTAAAATCTGAATAACTTTCCCAAAATATCTTGGATTTCTACCAAACTTGGACAGAATCTTGTTTATGATCATAAGATAATATTCAGAAGTAAAGTTTGTAATAAAAATGTTTTTCGTATATTCCTTTTTTTTTTACATTTATTAGATTTCATAAACCATCCTGGATTTTAACCAAATTTGGACAAAAGCTTCTTACAGTACTAGTCAAAAGATAGCATCTGAAGGAAAATTTTAATATTTTTTTCCATTTTTGTTGAGCCTGTGACAAACAGCAAAAGCAGGCGAGATACTTAAAGTTCTACGAAACCCTTACAGTTTTAATTTGAATAAATCGGTAACCTATCTCCAGCTAGGGGTTGAACTGAAGGCCACATAAATGATCATAAATACGTATTCAATGAGGTCCAATTATTCACTTGCAAGTGCACAATTCATCAACCATGATTCTCAGCTTAGTTTAGCAAAATATTACCTGATTGAGTGCTAAAAGTGAATTGTAATTTTACTATCATTTTCATGAATGATTTACCTACAAAATAATCCTATTTAATTTTTCTATATCACTTAGTTAATGCTCCTATAACAAAAAGGTACATTTTAGGCTGTTAACTTTTTAGCTCACATGGTCGTCGTCGTCCTGTGTCCGTCGTCGTTAACTTTTACAAAAATCTTCTCCTCTGAAACTGCTCGGCGAAATTAAAGCAAACTTGGCCACAATCATTTTTGGGGTATCTTGTTTAAAAAATGTGTCCAGTGGCCCAGTCAACCAACCAAGACGGCCACCATTGCTAAAAATAGAACATAGGGGTAAAATGCAGTTTTTGGCTTATAACTCAAAAACCAAAGCATTAGAGCAAATCTGAATAAAAAAATATTTGCCCATTTATTCATACAAATAAATAATGGAACCAGACATTTATAACTGTATCTGCGTGATTCTTTATTTTGGGTTGATTGACACTGATACGTTCAACATTACTCACCAATCTATGATTTGTACAGGTCTCAAAACTGTGAATTATTCAGGTCATCATACTTTAAAATATCCAGGTCACTAAACTGTGAACTATTCAAGTCATCAAACTTTGAAAAAAATGAAGTCATCAAACTTTTAAATATATAGGTCAACAAACTATGAATTATGCAGTGTAAAGTCATCATCGATATATCTGAAAGTGAAGGTATAAGACTGAGACAGTGTCTTTAAATTCAATATTTTTGTAATTCTTGTACAAAGATCGTTTGCTATAGTAGCCCTCTACTACATCGGTTTTTACACAATTGAATCGCATACCTTACGCGTGGGCATGTTTACAGTGTACGGATTTCATTAACAGGGGTGTGCTTCTCAATGTGTAGTTGTCTCTTCAACAACATGTTTACGCTGTCTTATAATTGAATTTACTGAATGTAAGGTATGGTCGTTAATTAGTTACGAAGGCACAGTAGGGTCCCTAATGTTTATATGAACCAGCTGCATTGTTTATAATGTTGGTTATTGCAGAAGTATCTTCTTAGCAAGTTTAACCAGACATTTTACAAGGAGACATTGTCTTAGAATATTGAACAAATTATAATCAACTGTGTGGAAATTATAGTTTGAAAAGTGTTAATTTTCCCATCCATATTTACATATGTTTTATTCAACATTATCCCAACAGTTTTTGTGTTGGTAAGTAGTCAAATTGCATAAATGCTTGGTAACGGATTAGTTACTTGGAAATGTAAAATACATTCCAATGAGACTTATTGACACTCTATTTCTTTCGGATTTTCAACCGAAGATGAAAACCTTGAATTTTCTTCACTTGATACCAAACAAACATAAGTGTTTTAAAACAATGTCATATCTGATCTGGCAGGTAAACAACTAATCTTTTTCTAACAATAAACATCAATTATCATCAATCAAAGCATTATTATGAAACAACGTATCTCAGATTGGTGTGAATGAGTTGTCATGTATAAGTCATAATCTATGTTCAACAAAACATATGGATATGTTTAAATAGTCAATTGATTAATTTATGACTCTAGTTGCCTAACTTCCGGACAAATATACTCCTATATACTCCACTCCAGAAAAATGAACAATAAATCCAACAGGTCAAACAGGTATCAATATGCTACATGTATGAAAAAAGGGCGGTACTTCCACTTGGCACTGGAAACTAAGAGTATGTGAAATAACTTCCTTATTCTTAAAGGACATGGCTTAGCTTTTGTTTTGTTATTCCGCACAATCAAATTGAGAACTCCTATAACACAAGTCATCAGCTTATTGTCAAATAGGACATTTAAAGGATAACTTTAATTCTTTATGCCAGTCAACTCTTTGATTTTTTTTTTCATCCAAAGCTGAACCTATCAAGTTTATTCGAAATATTTATGCCGTTTATCTAGAATTGGTCGCTCGCGAATAATTTTCATGATACGATTATCATATTATACGTTTACCGTCATTCTATACAAAAACAATATTGATTAGATGTTAAAGTATAGCTTGGGGCATTCATATATTGATAACGTAAGATGTGATATCAGTGTCAATGAGACAACTCTCCATGCAAGTCAAAATTTGTAAAACCAAACCATTCTATGTTAAAGTACGGTCTCCAAAACGGAGCCTGGACTCACACTGAACAACAAACTATAGAGGGCTCTAAAAATATCTAGTGTAAAACCATTCAAACAGGAAATCCAACGGTATAATCTGAATAACACAAAAAACAAAACAAACAAAAAGCGAGAAACACCCTGTATACCATGAAGTTTTCGTTCAAAGAAATCATGTTAACTTGAGATTTAAATGCACTTTCATAGATTTTAAATCGTTTTTCTAACTGAGACGTAGCAGCTGATGTCATGGTAAATATTAAAATTAACAAAGTAACCATGGTTTCTGTTTCTGGTGCACGCGAGCCCATTCTTTATTTTATCATCCAGGGTAGACGTCATAAATCAAACGGTATAACTAAACCATTGAAATTCTTAAATAGAATTTCGTCATGACCTATATCCATGTTACTATTATTTACTCGTATCACATTCCTTCCTGTTTTTAACCGGAAATATCTCTCGATGCGTGAAATAACATACGCGCAACAACGATAAAATACAATATGTGTTATACACTGAATAAAGTATTTACAATACTTACAACGTCAATACTTACATATAAAACGCGTAATTACATTTTTGGTATGATAGTATTTATATTGCGAAACTGGGTAATGGTTTACTTTTATAAATTGTGACTTGGATGGAGAGTTGTCTCATTGGCACTTTTACCATATCTTTTTATTACTTTTTCAGTCATATATCGGTAGAAAATTTAATTCCTTCGCATAATAACAACAAACAATTAAAACCCAATTCTTCAGAGAACAATTGAAGGTCTTTCCACCTCGATAATAAGAATGAAATTTATAAAACGATGTTAGAAAATGTCACTACTTGTTAATGTAAAACATAAGATGTCTTCTGATCACTACAGTCAAGATTAATCAAATCATTCTTAGGAATAAACGAACAATTTGGTAAAAACAGTTTGTTAAACTCTTTTACGGTTTTAGAGATATAGCGATAACAAGAAAAAGGGGACGTGGGCAGATATGTCCTATAAGAATAAGTGTTCGGTTACACAGGGTGAGTTTTGAAAACCCCATTACTGTACAACATTATTGGCCAAAAATCCATTCGATATGTTGAAAGACAAAAAAGCATCTCAGACGGCAGAAGAAAAACATAAGGTCTTTCCACGAAAAGTGGAAAGACCTAATAATCAGAAAAAAAAAGAAGAAAAAGGTCTTTCCACGAAAAGTGGATACACCTAATAAATTAAAAACCAATTCTTCAGAGAACAATTGAAGGTCTTTCTACCTCGATAATAAGAATGAAATTTGAAAAACGATGTTAGAAAATGTCACTACTTGTTAATGTAATGTAAATCCAACTGATATAAAAAAAAAATAAGATTAAAAGGTTTATGCAGAAGACTTTTAAATTGTTTTATAATGAGCCAAAAAGAATTTTAAGCAAAGATCAAAATCTAGAACGTCAAATTGCCCTTTGACCTTGACCTTAATTTTGAGGTCATAGGTCAGTGATCTCAAATCAAAAGACCCCAGGTCAATCACTAATATTGTTGTGGAGAAATACTGATTTCAAATACATAAGGGGAGAAAACTCATATAAGGGTTAATCAAAACACTTCGACTGAAATAGGTTGAAGTTGTGCCTTATTGTAAACAAAAATTTGGCAAACACATCATATCATCAACTGTAACAGTTTCTTTTGATTAACGATAACAAGCAAAATTCAAAATTTATAACATGACCTTGACCTTTGACCTTGACCACAATTACCTTCAAATGGACCAAGGACTTCATATGAAAAGACTGTAGGCCTCAACGACTTATACCGTATGAATTTGTCCAACATATCGCCTATCTTAAATTTTCAAAGGGAAACAATTCCCATAAGATGTCTTCCGATCACTCCAGTCAAAATAAACCAAATCATTCTTAAGAGTAGACGAACAATTTGGTAAAAACAGTTTGTTAAACTCTTTTACGGTTTTAGAGATGTAGCGATAACAAGAAAAAGGGGACGTGGGCAGATATGTCCTATATGAATAAGTGTTCGGTCACACAGGGTGAGTTTTGAAAACCCCATTACTGTACAACATTATTGGCCAAAAATCCATTCGATATGTTGTAAGACAAAAAAGCATCTCAGACGGCAGAAGAAAAAAAAATAATTAGAATTAATTCATTTTAATTTTTAATTTTTGTCAAGCCTTCAATTTTTGTCGCTGAAAGCTCGAAATAGGGATAGTGATCCAGCGTTGGCAGACTTAGCTTACTTTTAAAAGCATAATATTTTAGAAAGTTGAAGACCTTGATGCTTCATACTTTGTATATAGATGCCTCATGTTACGAAGTTTCTGTCTCATATATGTGTATTGTCCTTGATCTCATTTTCATGGTTAAGTGACCAGAAATATATGTACACCTTACAATCATTCAATACACACAAGAAAACTAAACATAAAACTAATTAACCATGACAATGAGGTCAACGTCAGATGAACCCTGCCAGGCACACATGTATACATCTGACAATCCTTCGATACAACATACATGTTTTGTTTATGTGAAATGTGCCTGTTTCATGCCCACAATGACATAGGTATGAACATGACCTGATTTCATGTGTTGAAGGCTGACCTTTGACCTATAATGGTTTACTTTTTATAAATTGTTACTTGGATGGAGAGTTTACTCATTTGTACTCATACTACATCTTCCTTTATCCATTCATACAAAAAAATTGTTGATTGCACCCTTAAAGCAACAAAGATTTGAATAATACGGTTTTAGCATAGAAATGTGTTTTTGAGTGGAGTAAAACAATTTTGAAAAATATTGTTTGGCCAAGGAATTTGTTTTTGTCCCTGCCGATAAAGCTGCTAATAATATTATTATTGTTTGACGTAAATTTTACATTGAGGTTCTACAAAAAAGAAATCACCAATTCACCAACATTCCCACTGACTCCATTTTCAGAAAACGAAATCTGTAACAAACATAAACTTTTAGCTACCGCTTTTACACGCAGAACCAAAAACAATGAAAGTCCCAACTATGTATTAGCTTCCGAAGCTACACAAAACACCCTACAAATATAGGTTTATTTCGTCTTCAATCCATTGTTCCACTACTAAATTATCTATTCTTCTTACCAGTACACTTGGTACAATAAAAACCTGTTAATAAATTGTTCAAATAAGGCCTTCGAAAATAGTGGAATTGATTACTTTTGGAGTGTCAAAAACTTGTTTGAAGAACTTGATAAATTGCAGGCTTATATTGGTGATTTTGAATCTGTTCAAAGTTTTGATTTTTCTACCCTATTTACCACATTGCCTCACATTCCAATTAAGAAAAAATTAACACACCTAATTAAATGGGCATTTAAAAAGTCAGAATGTGAATATATATATTCAAATTCTTTTAGGTAATTTTTTAGTAACAATAAACAAAAAAACTATGTCAATTGAACATGCTTTGATACTATATCTGCCCTTGAACTTTTTCTAGATAACATTTTTGTTCGCTTTGGAGATTCCGTATATCGTCAGGTTATCGGAATTCCAATGAGGACTAATTGTTCACCACTTATTGCGAACCTGTTTTTGTATTGCTATGAGTTACAATTTATGACAAAACTCAGCAAAGACCCATCGAAACTTATTTGACATCTTATACACAAATTTCATAATACTTTTAGATATTTGGATGATATTTTGGCTCTCAATACATAATGACGACTTCAGTATGTATACTAAGAAATTTATCCTGTTGAACTTACTTTTAAAAAAGCTTATACTAACAATGAGCACTGCCCTTTCCTCGATCTTGATATCTATATTATTAACGGAAAGCTTGATACTAAAATTTATAGTAAAATCTCATTTCCTATCTTAAAGTATCCAGTTTTAGATGGTGACGTTCCCTTGTCACCATCTTACGGTGTTTATATATCTCAACTTGTACGATTCGCTCGTGTTTCAAACAATGTTTTAGATTTTAACGAGAGAAATTTATGTATTACTGATAAAGTATTACACCAGGGTTTTCGATATCACAAACTAGTCGAAACATTTACTAAATTTTATCATCGGTATAAGGACATTATTCGTAAATATAGCTCAACATGCAGACTTTTTACACGTTCAGGTATTTCACATCCAATATTTTATGGAAATATTCTTTATAAAGCACAGAAATGTCAGTATTCACCTCAGAAGCTAACGAAACCTTTAAATATACTTATTAAGAAGGGATATAATTACGACACTGTTGTCAGGTCATTATTAAAGATTGCATATTTTGGCGTTAGTATTGATTCACGTATAGGGTCTTTGCATCAGAACTAAACATATTTATTTAAAAACAAGTTGCTGGCATGACACGGGTTATGTTCTTCTCATATATGTTATGATGGTATGATACTAAACCCCTCACGGGGAGAATTATTCCTGATATTCATATGATGAAGACATAATTTTTCAATCAGTTTAATTGAAGTCTGAAGCTGGCATGTCAGTTAACTGCGAGTAGTGTGATGTGTTTTATATATTATTGTCATTTTGTTTATTTTCTTTGGTTACATCTTCTGACATCAGACTCGGACTTCTCTCGAACTGAATTTAATGTGCGTATTGTTATGCGTTTACTTTTCTGCATTGGCTAGAGGTATAGGGGGAGTGTTGAGATCTCACGAACAGGTTTAACCACGCCGCATTTTTGCGCCTGTACCAAGTCAGGAGCCTCTGGTCTTTGTTAGTCTTGTATTATTTTAACTTTTAGTTTCTTGTGTACAATTTGGAGTTTAGTATGGCGTTCATTATCACTGAACTAGTATATATTTGTTTAGGGGCCAGCTGAAAGATGTCTCCGGGTGCGGGAACTTCTCGTTGCATTGAAGACCTGTTGGTGATCTTCTGCTGTTGTCTGCTCTATGGTCGGGTTGTTGTCTCTTTGGCACATTCCCCATTTCTATTTTCAATTTTATTTAATTTCAAAGCATCAGTTAGGTATATTTAATGCAAATATTACAGGTTTGTACATAGCAACCAAATATAAGAATATCAGACTCTGTTCAAATTTTAAAGTCTTTTTTAACTTCTTGCATAGTCATAATATTTTTCAGATACATAAAATTGAGAATGGAAATGGGGAATGTGCCAAAGAGACAACAACCCGACCATAGAAAAAAAAAAAAAATACACAGCAGAAGGTCACCAACAGGTCTTCAAGGTAGCGAGAAATTCCCGCACCCGGAGGCGTCCTTCAGCTGGCCCCTAAACAAATATATACTAGTTCAGTGATAATGAACGCCATACTAATTTCCAAATTGTACACAAGAAACTAAAAGTAAAAATAACACAAGACTAACAAAGGTATATACAGTATATATACTATCTATAGAATTTTTAAATGAGTTTTTAACTCCTTTGTATATGAACTCATTACTTTAAATACAACTTTGAATAAGACAACTTTTTGAACATTAGTTATACCTCTTTATTTGATATTAACACTACCGCACGATTAAACATGTGGTATTTATCTTTTATCAGTTTATCAGTATTGTCAAGAAATTGTATATATATATATATATATATATGTATACAATTCCTTGGTATCGTATCACTAATTTTTCAATCTATTTTTTTAGACTTTCTACAAAACATATTTTGTACTTTTCTATCTTCTGTATAGGACAAGGGACAACCAGGCTTTAAATGGTATTATATTACTGTCACGATTGCAAGATAGTTAAGTATTTATTTCATGACACTAAATTCTAACATATATGTTTACCGTGTTTACCTAGTTACAACTAACACGGATGTTTTGTTGTATTATTAAGTGTTAAAATGGCGACATCAAGTAAATCAACAAGTTTAAGAAAAGCACAAGTGTCAGTTTCATGCTATTTTTGCAAAGGACAAGATATTGAATGGAAGTGTGTAGATTGCAATATTCCCATGTGTAACTCCTGTAAAGATACCGTCCACCAAGGACTCCAATCTGGACAAGATCATGACGTTGTTTCTATCCAGGATATCAGCCAGTCATCACCAGGTTTCCTGGATGTAACGTCAGTAGTTATTTCCTCAGTTTTCAATTCATACACAACTACTTTGCCTGCTGTGAATACTTTACTTTGCTCTGATGATGATTTACTTTACCTCGTTTATAACGGTCAAACGTCTGATAAACGCCAATTTGTGAAAGGGAAAATTTTAAAATCATCAATAAAGATATTGCAGACATTAAAGAGAAACATTTGTGACATTGCAATAGATAAAGACGGTGAAATACATTTTATTGAACATCATGACAACAAGATTCAAATTTTATCCCCTGCAGGCGAAGTCAAGACGGTGGTGGATTCTTCTCCAATGACGTTACTGGCCATACATGTAAGCAATGAAAATGAAATAATAGTTGGATTACGAGAACCAGGACCACCATTTCCAGTTCACGATTTTTCGGTGAGACAAGTTATAATTTTTGGTAGTGATTATAAACGCAGAGCAACACTAGAACTTGACAAAAAAGGGAATAAATTGTTCAGTTATGCATTATGCATTCGCACTGATTCTAAAAATGTCGTCTATGTTATTGATAATTTTGGCAATACCAACAGCGGTAGAATAGTAGCTGTAGATAGAAATGGTCGCTTGAAGTTTACCTACGACGGGCATAATGATTTAGGAACATTTCAACCAGCGGGAATAACAATAACGCCAAGCGATAATATTGTAGTTGCAGAATGGACATACGATGCACTGCATGTTATTAATTCGAAAGGAGATTTACTTGGACTGCAGTTCATTTTTAAAGACTTAGGCATTGATCCATATAGTTTATGCTTTGACACAGAAGGATATTTATTGATTGGAAGTGGGAAAGGCGGAAGTGAGAGCCACGGTAAAATCCATGTTGTTAAAATGATAGACAGTCTTACGTAGTTTGTAGTGCAATAAAAAGCCCTGTAAACTGTTGTTAGAGACTTAATCCATTTTTTTTGTTTAACGGAGCATTTTGCTTGTTTCCTAAATACATTCCTAATACATGACTTCCAAAGACCTCTAGACATTTCATTGAGATGGATATACCAAGATTTGTCGATGGAACTATATATCTTGCTATAAAGGGTTAAATGCCCAAAAATCTCTTGTAAGCATGATAAATTTGTATTAGTGTGATATACGTCTTGTGTAATTAAAAACAATGACGAACTCGTGATGAATAATCATACCAGAAGACTTTCACTTATAACACGATATAATTCTGTCATAATTTAAGAAAAATACTATTAGTAAAATTAAACTGACTAGCTGCTAATCATCTCAAATTGATGCTACTAACCAAAATATTTTATTCGACAGAAAATCATTTTTACGTTATTCGCATCAAAGAAAATCTTTAAAATAAACAATAAAGGATTTGTGTTATACTCGGAAATAAACTTTACTTTGTCATTGTGGTCAGTATCCTTTATGATAATGCACTTTAAAAATATTTTATAATTAAAAACCAATTGTTCAAAGAACAATTGAAGGTCTTTCCACAAGTAAAGATCTATTTTATTATCAAAATATTAAAAATCAATCTAAAATGTCAGTTCCTATGACTTTATAATGTATAAATATGAATTTAAAGCAAAAGTCAAAATCTAGAACGTCCTATTAACCTTTGACCTTGACCTTGACCTCAATTTCAAGGTCACCAACCAAGGACCTCAAATAAAAAGACCCTAGGTCTGTAATATGTATGGTTAATGAGTTATATCACTTTAGACATGATTTTAAATATAACATGTATAAAAGAGGGACGAAAGATACCAAAAGGACAGTCAAACTCATAAATCTAAAACAAACTGACAACGCCATGGCTAAAAATGAAAAAGACAAACAGAAAAACAATAGTACACATGACACTACATAGAAAACTAAAGAATAAACAACACGAACCCCACCAAAAACTAGAGGTGATCTCAGGTGCTCCGGAAGGGTAAGCAGATCCTGCTCCACATATGGCACCCGTCGTGTTGCTTATGTGATTACAAATCCGGTAAATAGTCTAATTCGGTAGGTCACATTCATGAAGGGAAGGGGATTGTAGTTACGACGTAAGGAACATATCCGATATCATTTGTGAAACGGTTATTCCATAACGGTCAACCAACTCGTGATGGCGTCCGTAAAATTTACGAAGGGATGATTTCAACTTCACCATTTGGAACTCTTGGTTTAATAGCTTCCTTGTGAGCAGTAACCCTCTATCAAGAAAATCATGATAGGAAACGCAAGCACGGGAATATCGTATCAATTGGGAGATATATACCCCGTATGCAGGAGCTGCTGGAATGTTGCTACTTAGAAATGGAAAGTTCACAATTGAAAGCTGAAATCATCTCTTTTGTCGTAAAGTTTTGTTTTCAACCGACCCTCATTGTCAATTTCTAGATGTAAGTCAAGATATGAAGCCGACTTAACTGTATCTGTAGTATCCTTTATCTCCAATTCGATGGGATAGATGCGTTTGATGTCCGTCCATCATACTTAAGTTTCAGTTTAGAAATGCTTTGACCAAATGATTTTATTATTGGTTTGTTAATATTATGTTACAGGTCAATTTTGTGATTTATGCTGGAATAATATCTTAGACGGGTGTGTGCCATAAGAAATTAAGAATTTATATGCATTTAATAGACAGGACACTTTCAAATCATCAGTACTACTGTTAGCCAATAACTGTCTATTTAATGCATATAAATTCTTAATTTCTTATGGCACACACCCGTCTAAGATATTATTCCAGCATAAATCACAAAATTGACCTGTAACATACTATTATGTATCATGTATCATTGTTAGTTCGTCAAAGTTAGTAGTATGTGAAAGCAGAGTATTTATGTATAAGATGGGCGAAAACTCTCATTTATGTTTACGCACCCTTCGAACCAAAATTTATAGGTTACAACATGTCGCAACTCACAATTTAGTAAAAATAATTTGTCAATATCTTTCACGGTTGTTGAAAATATGAGAAAATAAGCCAAAATCAAAATTTAGAATATGACCTTGACCTTTGACCTTGACCTTATTTTCATTTTTTTGGACCAAGGAACTTAAATCCAAAGACCCTAGGCCTATATCACTGATGGTTTACCAGTTAGAAACGCATATCACTTACATCAAATGCATAAGGGGAAATAACTCTCATATGGAGTCTCCGGATAGCTTCGGTCCAAATGAATATCCTAATCCTGAAGAAGTAACGAGCAATTTGGTAAAATAAATTTGTCGTAATCTTTTACGGTTGCGAAGGAGTAGTGGCCACAAGAAAACAGTGTTTGGGGAGATAACTCTTACAACGTAATGTATTTTGTTACGCAGTTGTAAATTTTTAAAGCGTATAAACTATACATCATATTCCAAATATCTAAGCGACATCTTTTGAAACATCAAAACTACGCAAGAAAAAAATTTAGGCGAAAAAAAAAATAAATAATTAAAAACCAATTGTTCAGAGAACAATTGAAGGTCTTTCCACCAGTCAATATCTATTTTGTTATCAAAATATTAAAAATCAGTATTAAATGTTATTTTCTATGCCTTTATGATGTATAAATATGAATTAAAATCAAAGGTCAAAATCTAGAACGTGCAAATTACCTATGACCTTGACCTCAATTTAAAGGTCATAAACCAAGGATCTCAAATCAAAAGACCCTTGGTCTTTATTATGTATGGTAAAAGAAGTTATATCACTTTACTCATAATTCTAAATATAAGATGGGCGAAAACTCCTATTTATTGTTTACACACCCTTTTAACCAAAATTTATAAGTAACGGCATGTCGCAACTAACAATTTAGTGAAAATAAGATGTTGATATGTGATAAGGTTTTGAAAACTAGTAAAAATAAGCCAAAATAAAAATTTAGAATGTGACCTTGACCTTTGACCTTGAACTTATTTTATTTTTTTTGGACCAATGATCTCAAATCAAGAGACCCTAGGTCTCTATCACTTATGGTTTACCAGTTGGAAATGTAACGAGCAATTTGGTAAAATAAATTTGTCGTAATCTTTTACGGTTGCGAAGGAGTAGTGGCCACAAGAAAAACAGTGTTTGGGGAGATAACTCTTACAACGTAAAGTATTTTGTTACGCAGTTGTAAATTTTTAAAGCGTATAAACTATACGACATCATATTCCAAATATCTAAGCAACATCTTTTAAAACATCAATACTACGCAAGAAAAAAATTTAGGCGGAAGAAAAAAAAAAAAAATAATAATAATCAGAACAAATTCAATAGGTCTTTCCACGGAAAAGTGGAAAGACCTAATTAAAAACCAATTGTTCAAAGAACAATTGAGGATCTTTCCACAAGTAAATATCTATTTTATAATCAAAATATTTAAAACCAATCTAATATGTCAGTTCCTATGACTTTATAATGTATAAATATGACTTTAAAGCAACGGTCAAAATCTAGAACGTCCTATTAACCTTTGACCTTGACCTCAATTTCAAGGTCACCAACCAAGGACCTCAAATAAAAAGACCCTAGGTCTGTAATATGTATGGTTAATGAGTTATATCACTTTAGGCATGATTTTAAATATAAAATGGGCAAAAACTGTCATTTATTGTTTACGCACCCTTCCAACCAAAATTTATAAGATCCAACATGTCGCAACTCACAATTTAGTAAAAATAAATTCTCATTATCTTTCACAGTTGTTGAAAATGAGAGAAAATAAGCCAAAATCAAAATTTAGAATATGACCTTGACCTTTGACCTTAACCTTATTTTCATTTTTTTGGACCAAGGGACTTAATTCCAAAGACCCTAGGCCTATATCACTGATGGTTTACCAGTTAGAAACGCGTATCACTTATATCAAATGCATAAGGGGAAATAACTCTCATATGGAGTCTCCGGATAGCTTCAGTCCAAATGAATATCCTAATCCTGAAGAAGTAACGAGCAATTTGGTAAAATAAATTTGTCGTAATCTTTTACGGTTGCGAAGGAGTAGTGGCCACAAGAAAAAAAGTGTTTGGGGAGATAACTCTTACAACGTAAAGTATTTTGTTACGCAGTTGTAAATTTTTAAAGCGTATAAACAATACGACATCATATTCCAAATATCTAAGCGACATCTTTTGAAACACCAATACTACGCAAGAAAAAAATTTAGGCGGAAGAAAAAAAAAAAAAAATAATAATAATCAGAACAAATACAATAGGTCTTTCCACGGAAAGGTGGAAAGACCTAATAAATATAAATCAATTGTTTAAAAAACAATTGTTAACGGTCTTTCCCCTCTGAAACATGATTGATTTTTATTAATTGATTGATTGATGGATTGGTTGGTTGGTTGGTTGGTTGGTTGGTTGGTTGATTGATTGATTGATTGATTGATTGATTGATTGATATATATATAGATAGATTTATAGCCTCACGGAACACGTTGAAAAGGATTTTATAGCGTAATTCCAGTGTTTAAACACTTGAGACCTAGCCTATAGGAACCCGTGAAAACGGCATTGAGAGCCTAGTGTCCGTGTTTAAACACTTGAGACCTAGCCTCTGTGAACACTTGAAAACGGCATTGAGAACCTAGTGTCCGTGTTTAAACACTTGAGACCTAGCCTCTAGGAACACGTGAAAACGGCATTGAGAGCCTAGTGCCCATGTTTAAACACTTGAGACCTAGCCTCTCGGAACACGTGAAAACGACATTGAGAGCCTATATATATAGCTAGTGCCCGTGTTTAAACACTTGAGACCTAGCCTCTGTGAAAACTTGAAAACGGCATTGAGAGCCTAGTGCCCGTGTTTACTTTAAACACTTGAGACCTAGCCTCTGTGAACACTTGAAAATGGCATTGAGAGCCTAGTGCCCGTGTTTAAACACTTGAGACTTAGCCTCTAGGAACACGTGAAAACGGCATTGAGAGTCTAGTGCCCGTGTTTAAACACTTGAAAACTAACCTCTAGGAACACGTGAAAACGGGTCCGTGCAACATTTTAGTTCTATTGAAATTATGACATTTGTAGGAACATGTAAGGATATATACACGCCTATAAAAAAAATTCCTTGCATCTTCCTTTATAAATGTTTTTTTTATAGGGTTTCCCAGGATGTGTGTCTTATTTACTTATTGATCTTATTGTGTGTGCGTTGTATTCAATTTTGTATTTAAAGTAAATCGAACCTGACCTGCATGGTTTTAAATGTACGTGCACATTTTCATTTTTTTCGGAAAGGGGAAAACCCCTTTTTCATGTTAGGTAGTACCGGATGCAGCGATTGTGACGTCACCAAGCTGATATAGTCAAAGCAGTTTATTATAATCCTTTGCAGAAAGAGACGTCGTCCTGAGCACACCTATGTATAAAGAATGTGCAAACGGATTTAATTTTCTTTCATTTACAGGACATTGATGTCGGATCGTGCATGCTTTTTTTGTACACGTGTCTACGGAAACACAGATTTGTTTTTTAATAGATATAGGAAGATGTGGTGTGAGTGCCAATGAGACAACTCTCCATACAAATAACAATTTAAAAAGTAAACCATTATAGGTTAAAGTACGGCCTTCAACACGGAGCCTTAGCTCACACCGAACAACAAGCTATAAAGGGCCCCAAAATTACTAGTGTAAAACCATTCAAACGGGAAAACCAACGGTCTAATCTATATAAACAAAACGAGAAACGAGAAACACGTATATATTACATAAACAAACGACAACTACTGTACATCAGATTCCTGACTTAGGACAGGTGCAAACGCATGTTTAGAAGTTTGATTCTAGGATTTTACTACTTTTTACGAACTTTGGATTGATTTCTACATCATTGATTTTAATTTCTCAATCCAGATTGGAACGTTAAGTGGACAGAAAATAATTAATCAGGCGCGTAGCTCCCTATACGCTAACAAGCAGTTGCGTGCACATCGATTCGGCATGCAAAAATCTATAAATTGAATGTTAAAGGAAACATGCACCTATGTTGTCACTATTTAATTGAAGAAATATCTGTAAATAACAGCATTTGGTTTCTAAATTAAAGTTTTATTGGAGATTATGACAAAATCGGACTGTAACTTGTATCTTTAATAAGATTTGAATTTTTAATACTCAGTCTAAGACATGTAGTTTTGGAGCACATTTTACAGTGTAAGTACGGTTCATCAGTTTGGAATGAGATGTATCAATCGGCATTAGAATTATCAGAAACCTTCGATATCGTTGATAATATGCCGAGGCGATGTGGTTGACAGACTACCGGAGCCAATCACCCTGCAAACACGCCAAATTAGTATTGGAAAGTCTCATTATTTTTTGCGTTCATAGACCATATGATATCATAAGGGAACTGGAGAGTGGAGTCGCGTCTAGTATTATCAGAAAATCGCTTCTTTGCGCTGTATCTGCTTCATCGTGTTGTAGGAAATATCACAAACGAACAAATCTTAACACTGCCCAAGACATACGAAACTGACCTGGCATGTAATTTTGACGAATTCAATTGGGAGGTCGCTCGATGCCGAAGACGTACGCTGGTTCGTAACATTTCGCGAGTGCTGCCATGGAGATCTATCAGTTAATTACGTACATGTATGTTGAAAACAAATGTACGATCAACAATGAACAATGACAGTTACTAGCATTACTGCATATTCATTGGGATTTCAGTGTGAATATTGAAAAAGTAATAGAGAAGTTTGTTTCTGCCTAGACCTGCAGAGCAGATTTTGGACAATTTTGAGTAAATTCTGTATCACAAATGTTTGTTGTTTATGTATTACTCTATTCAGAAGATTAATTAATAGTTTTACATTCATCAATTTTGTATAAGTCCTATCTACATATAATTCCTCTTATAACCGTCCAATTACCGAAAACCGAAAAAAAACATATTTCTGCATAAACATGATAAAAGGGTCCCAAAATTTTGTACTGCTAACGGAAAATATATTTTCTCGATTTATTTTACAGGTCAACTATTGTCCAATCGCTGACCGCTGACCAGTAGTCGACTCATTCATTGCATGCACACAAAAATGCTATTAACGCTGGTGTTATATTACTTTAACAAAACGTTTATCGATCAATTTTCAGAAATACATGTACATGATTTATTGTGCAGGAATAGATTTGTATTTCAGAAAGAAATTTATTTATAAAAAAAGATGGATTAGCATTTTTATAATAAAATAGAAATGGGATTCCTAAAAATAAAAAGGGGGGTAGATAGGTTGTTGTGACATTGGATGATTTACAAAGATAAATTGCATGTACGCATCATGAGAGCTGTAAAGTTTGTAGCTATAATTAGTCAATTTGTTGATTTTTCCATTTCAGTGGCATGAAAACCCCCGAAATACACCACAGATTTTTTCGACAAAATTTCACGACACAAATAATGTCGCGACTAACATTTTGCTCACATTTTTTTTCAATTTTACCCCCGACTTTTTTCAGAGAAAAAGCAGTTTGAGGTGAATGTCAAAATTTAGAACATGACCTTGACATTTGACCTTGACCTCATTTTTTAAGTTGGGACCCAAGGACACCAAATAAAGCGATCCTCTAGGTGCATACGCCTAAAGGTTAATGAGTTCATATGCATATCACTTGTATCAAATGCAAAAGGGGAAATACTCTCATATGGAGTCTCTAGATAGCTTCGGTCAAATTAAGATCCTAATCCTGAAGATGCAATGAGCAAATTGGTATAACAAATTTGTCGTAATCTTTTACGGTTGCGGAGGAGTAGTGGCCACAAGAAAAACAGTGTTTGGGGAGGTAACTCTTACAACGTAAAGTATGTGGTTACGCGGTTGAAAGTTTTTAAAGCACATAAACTTTACGATATCATATTCCAAATATCTAAGCGACATCTTGTGGAACAACTATACTACGCAAGAAAAAAAAATAATAATCAGAACAAAATCAATAGGTCTTTCCACGGAAAGGTGGAAAGACCTAACAATCAGAACAAATTCAGCAGGTCTTTCCACGGAAAGGTGGAAAGACCTAATAACTATGTAAAATGCCATTTTTATATGTTTATGTACACCTTTTAAATTATATACAATGTAACGTAAGTATAATCAAAAACTGTTATTTTTTTCTTCAATCTTACAAACTGGCCTTGAAGTCATTAAACTTTCGAGTCAGTTTTTTGTTCTCAAAAAGATCAACCGATCAAAATGTTGGATTTGATGTTTCGAGTATGATTTTTGTGCTCAGACAACCGACCACATTTTTATGACTTCATGTCAGCAATGTATGGTTTAAATTTCATTGTTGACAGTTGAAAGCATTGGAGACAACTTTGGCAACTGCAGTCGATGTTTCCATAAAGAACACTGGATTTGCAACAGTCAAACACCACATTAACTTGGCAACTCTCAAAACACCACTGTCCTGTGATTCCTAAGATAATGTTCTTAATATACTCATATAATCTTTCATTACTTTAATCTAAGCATTAATTAATTAGGACCATTCTTATAATACAGAAAATTATAAAAAAGAAAAGTACAACAGCACACATTTTCCCACCCATTCCAAGTCTTGGTAAACAATTGCAAAACATCTTTGAGTTATTTTCATCAGTATCAGCATCAGAGCTTCTAATACTCTCAAAATCAAGGATGACATCTTCCATTTCTGACGCTGAATCATCGGAAGTTCCTTTATTGATACCAATGGAAGATTCGGAGCATCTATCATCAAATTTGTTAAATTGAAAAGGAATGGATTTTCTATCCATTAGCGATTTCCAAGCATGTGAATGGAAAATAGCAGGCAAACTGTTTGATTTCCCTCTATAACATGAAACATGACTGCGATGTTCAAATACGTCAGACGAGTCAAAGAATTTGTTCAATATGTGGTCTTTTTCGCAGTGATCTGTCAAATGATAAAAATAAAAACTATGTATTAAGGAAATTAAATGAAATATCATGGTAGTTTACAATAACCGGACCCAGCAACACAATCTTATAATTTAATTTTGGATGTAACGCGTCTATTGATTGGCTGACGTTGTTTTGTTTATCAGCTCATAGACATAATTTTGTTATGTGACCGTGACGTCATGAACGTTTTTTCTTGGTTTACTTCGGTTGAAAATGAAATTTAGAATTAAATTATAAGAAATGACTGTAATTTGTTATCTTCTGTCTATTCGAAATAACATAAAACAAAATGTGGGTGATTCAGTGTGCACCACGTTTTTTTATGTTATTTTTCAAAGAAAAAATATTACATTCACTCCTTAAATAAACAAAGAATTGTGAACACAAAACATGTACGAACTTCAATCAAAGGACATCTATACATTTTGATATTACTGAAAGAGTACAATATTTTTCATTTGAAAATCAGAATGAACACTAAACTCCTTAACTGAGTACATTGATTACTTTCTACAAAAAATAACACCAGGTGAAGTTAGAACTTATGGTATAATTAAAACTGTGAAACATACTACTCTTTGCAAATATAATACAAATACAAAGGTCTCACCTGTATTAATATCAATATATTTTGGCGAATCCATCATATTTCTGGACCTTCTTCTAGGGACTAAAATATTGCAATCTTCAACAATATCCTGAAGAGTAAAACATTATTAGAAAGGTTAGCATTGACATTGAAGTATCACTTATATTCATTTTTTTGTGGCATGCATGTAAAACTATCTATCATTTTATAATATGATAATATATGTAAATCAATGCAACAAATAATGTGATGCTGAAAGATACCAAATAACAATTGCCTTAGCTGTATTTGGCAAAACAGAAAGAAGCATAGATTTAGATCTAATATAAAACTCCTCTAAGGTTTATATATTTGTCCAAAGAAAGGAACCTCGTAAGATTTAGTATCATATAGTCAGTTTTTTTTAAATTTTGGATGAAGATGACATACATTTGATAGCGTTTGTTTTATTTATTCACACTTTAAGTTTATCACGTTTATAATCTTGGATTTTTTATTTACATAATAAGCCATTGCTCGTTAGGAGTAGTAGTTGTCTCCCTTTTCTGGTGTAGATATCCCCAGAGCTAGAATATTCAATCATATTGCATTGCATTTGTAGGGTTTTTTTGTGTGTTAAATATTCGATTCTAATTTATATATTTTTTTCTTTTAGCTATTGAATTTAAAGAAAGATAAAGCATTATTGTTTGTGTTTTCATGTGTAAAATTATATTGATTATTGAAAGTAGATATGCGTTACAAATATTCATTTTAATGTCAATGAAATTCATTAAGAGTTGGTTTTTTTGACAAGGTTCGGATTATGACTCGATTGCTTTGCCTACAGGTGATTCAAAATTATGCTACACAGCTTTGTCATATGAAATAATCAAAGAAGAGTAAGTATGAGGGATGAGGTATATATAATTTACACAAGATTTCACCAAAAATTAGATAAAATATAAGCACTGCACTTTGTCAATATTCGTTTTTAAGTCACGGTAAGTGTTTGAGCATGGATGAAAAGCTCACACACACCAATCAAATTCAAGTCAATAAAACACAACTAGAATCAGAAATCTCGTGTCTGAAATTAAATTTTTTGTACAACCTTTTATGAAATTAATAAAAAATCAAAACAAATTATCAGTTCCAAAAACATGAAACACTTTCACGTCATACGCGGGAATAATACTGATGTCCTATAGTACAAAAATGTAAATGTCAGCAAAGGTTGAAGGCATGTCTTCTACATATGTCTGTGGCGATAATTCATACTGATTTTCACGTGTACATCTTTGTTGGATACAAGCCAAGTCTATATCTCTATGTATATGTTTAGTCAAACAATCTTTACGGTGAACCACAGGCCCAACAGTACAGGCTTGTAAAAAATTGTTCTCGGGCCTGTAAAACTCACATTTACAGGCCAACAGAATCAAACTTAAATTGTCAAAATATCTAGCTTCAGGCCTTTAGATTTAACATTTCTTGTGAAACTCCACAGATTATTCCTTTCAAAAATAGAATACTTATATAGTTGAAGAAATTATCTATTATGCGGGAGAGTGCAAAAATCACATGTACAACACAATCTCGTTTATCTTATTTTATAAAGATAAGACAGTTGGTGTTTTCTGTTTGAATTGATTTACACCCAGTCAAGTAACGTTGAAGCCCTTATCGCTTTTTGTTCGGTGTGATACAAGGCTCCGTGTATAAGTCCATACTTTGACCTATAGTTGTTAAATATGTATTCGTTGTGACTTACATGGAGAGTTGTCTCATTTGTTCTCATTCCACATGATATCTAGCAATCACCAGTTTGGACGTTGATTTAAATACAAATAATCCTACGTTAAATAGCAAAAATCCAAATCGATCCAATGAAACCAGCTTTTTTATTCAATACAATGATAATACGATGTCCGCCTGTTTTCTAGTGAACACTCCTACAGAGAATGACATGCAACATAAAGGCAATGCTAAAACAACAATCATGAAGCCTTACAATGTACAACTATATACAGAAACAGAGCCTAGTCAAAAACCAGGAAAAATGCAGTAGTGCTGTGTTATAATCCCAAAGTGGTTGTAAAATCTTTTGAAGCTAAATACACAAATAATCAAATGTTTTGGTTTGTTACATGCATGTGCATGAAAAGAGACATTTGTAAAATATTGATACCACCTTGAGTGGTGAACATGTAATCTCCCGTGTTTGTAATACATATTGAAATGTAATTTATGAAGTATTTCTGAATAAACTAAGACATTAAGGTTATTCATTTTGAAGTATCGATTAGATGGCTATGGGTTTTGATACTTTCAGGCTTATTCAACAACATTGACAGAGGCAGTCATTGAATTGCATAACTTTCCAGCAACAATTCTGCATCAAACAATAATAATATGATTTTTTTATTCTGAGCAGCCCAACGACATGTCTCCCGAACTCCTATTTATAGTTCTCTTAAACACATCAATGTTGTTATCTTTATGCATGTTATACTTTGTACTAACTCTTTCATAGTGCAAGAAGATCACGTTTTATAAACCTGTTACATGAGAAATAAAAATAAAATTTACAAAAATAAAGTAATATATATATACGTTTCTCACCTGATTAACAACCCCAAATGTTCCATGTTCATTTCTCATGTTGTTTTCTTCAGTTGTGTTTCCTTTCTCCGGTCTTTCATATGCATGCATTTATGATACTGATCAAATTGATCCTCTAGATTGTATTAAATAACGGACAATATACTAAAGACTTCACAGTGTATGAAAAAATTATCAAAGATTCAGAAACGCCTTTTCAAAGTCTATTAAAAGTAAATTATGACATTTTCCCAGAAGTTCCTTGGCATATGAAACTTCATAAAGAAGCGGGCAATGAATTAACACATTTACAAAAGACACGTTCTTTCAAATTCTGAAAGGCAAATTCAAATAAGAATTTAATATCATTCCAACCCACCAGTTTTTTTTTTAAAGATGCGCAATATAATATAAATAATTCGCATTACACGTACAACCAGCTAAAGCAAACAAGCAATTAAAATTTTAAAATATGCTTTTTTTCTTCTTTTTTTTTTAGAATTTCTATTAGTTAAAATAAGGACAAACTTGAAAATGATGATAATATTATGATGCAAATATAACTATTACTTGAGATATGAATAAATACCATGAATTATATCTCCTAACCATCGCTACAAGTGATGAAATAGACCGACAGTTCAGTTTGGAGCCATGTATTATGGTCAATACCAACGACATTCCAATTATGTAATATTCACCAACTTTCAATTTGTCACGTGTAATATTCCGTAAATTCATAGCAGTATGTCATTTGGACAAAAAATGCACCATAGTGTCTCGAACCGTATATAGTCTAGCATTTACACTGTATTATGCAACGTTGAATTATGATGCCAAAATTTATTGTGCAATGTTATGTAAAGCTGGTAAATTGAGCTAAGATAAATAGAAAATTTGTTAAAACTAATATTGTAAATGTATCTCTTGTTTCAAAAACATTTGTATAGTAAATTTTGCACTCAATTGTAAATAAAATTGAGAATGGAAATGGGGAATGTGCCAAAGAGACAACAACCCGACCATAGAAAAAAAACAACAGCAAAAGGTCACCAACAGGTCTTCAATGTAGCGAGAAATTCCCGCACCCGGATGCGTCCTTCAATTGTAGTACGTTTTCTTTGAAACCCATAACCTTTTGACTACAAAACTAATGGAAATATTCTGAAGAGGTTCGATGAATAAGACGTCAATGTATTTTCGTCTACTGTAAACCAACTAATTTTCGCGAGCGATTTATTTTCGCGTCTTTCTGAAAAATAACGCGAATATAAATCGTCGCGATTTTGTTAAACTAGAATCTTTTTTTATTGAACTACATAAGATAATTAAGAATATCGCGAATTTAAATCGCCGCGAGCTGGAATAGAAAGGGCTAAACGCGAAATAAAGTATTTTCGAAAATAAGTTGGTTTACAGTATATTGAAGTAAAACATTTTAGCTGACTATATTTACCGATTTATCTATAATACAAAAGAACTTTACTTCTTAAGTTTGTCTTTGAACACTCTTTCAATGGTTATCATAAAAACGATAATATTTCACACTTTGTAACACGTGCTTAGAAATTTTAAACATAAATAACGCCGAATATTATTTAGAATGTATTCACGTTGAGGCCTTTAATAGCCGAATATCTGATAAAGGGTTTCTTATTGTTAAAGGCTGCACGGTGACGTATAAATGAATATCTTTACATATTTTAACTTCAGTAAAAATTTGTCTCATTTGCAACCATACAACATCTCTTTACTTTAGTAGTTCTACTGAACGTTTATAATTCGTAATAAGAAAACGTTTTTATCTAAAACCTCCATGACTTTCTTTTTAATCTGTCAAAGGAACTTTTGAGTTGATTTTTTGCAGTTTGTTTTCTTATAACTTGTCAAAGACATGTCAGTATATATATTGCGAAAGCAAATTTACAGATCTAATATTGTTGGGTTGATGTTTAGACGAGTTATATATATAGATTGTGTCTCATAGCGTGCAATACATACTGCTATGCTATAATTCCATTGATTTACCACAGTAATGAACGTAAAGTTTATCTTTTGAATTTGATTCCTACACTTAACATTATCTATAAAAACATTATGTAATGTCTATTACACCTAATTACTATCTGGAGATCAAAGACCTTTGCAATAACATGACGTTTTACATGTACACTAAACTACAGCAAGATCTTGCGGCAACATTTCTTTGAAGATTGCGCAGCATTTGTAATGATCTTTTACCCAATTTTTTGCTTATGGTTAAATTATATGTACTGTGGTTCAATGGAAATTATGTAAGTCGCAAGGTTTTCATCATCAATAAAACTTCATTTTATTCATCTCGAGTTCACACACATGTCTTGTTCACTGATTTGTATATAATGCAAACTTTATTTTTTAAGCTTATCTTTGACCTCGATTTATTGATTATAATAAAAACGGTAATGTTTTACATAGTTGAACAAGTGCTTCTATGATGGGATGACGTGAAAAATGCATCTTGTTTGTAAATTTCAGTACTAAAAAATAAGTAATTTAATTTAAACTAACATTGGCATCCCGTAGGTAATGTTGGCGGTTTTGGCTATCGTATATAAGACCCATTTGAAGTGAAAAGGGTATTTTTGTCAGGATAAGAGCTGGATTGGTCAAAGGCGGAAACAAATAATTATTGTCATCTAGTTATATTGGAACTGTTTTAGCAATTCCATAAAACATTTGTTAGTCATGCACGTATGCACAGTACGCACAGCAATGAACAATTAAATGTCTTATCGATATATTAAGCAGAATATGATATATATCATATATATACGCTAGAATAAAAAGAGCAGAAACAAACGTTTTAAAAGAAAGAAAAGATTATCAAAATCAGATCTTTTGTCTCTTTTTTTGTATGATGCTAAATGCCAAGAATGTTTCTTTGTTGGTCTCATCCAATTGAAATTTAACGGCATGGAGAGGCAAGCATATGTTCCCCATATGTCAGCAATAGAAGTGAACAAACATAATAAAAACAATTTAGAAATGTTTGATGCTTCTATTTGAATCCTTTTTGTCGTCTGTAATGAAGAATTTATAGAATGATGTTTGTGTTCTGATGGGATTATATTGTACGTATATTTCTCTTTTATTTTGTTTGTTTTTTCACTGGTCAATATTCAAATTGGGGAAGTTGGGTACTTTCAAAATATTTGCGGTCTTCTTTGTTAATTATCGGTGCATACAACATTTTACAATGTTGACTTTATTTCAAAATACCGAGGTTTTTTTACCACATTGCATGGATATCCGTACCAAAAGTTTGAACAACAGTTTGAAAAAACTTGTTACTGTTCGCAGACAATATGTAGCTAACTAGGCTGGAAACGACTGTATGTTGGAGGCTTCGTTAGATGCAGTTTTGTCTAGGGGTTAACATGTAGCAATTTTTCTTTTTTTCTCTTTGTTAATTGTTTATTATCCAAAGGAAATCAAATAATATATTAAAATGGCAATTTCTATGAAATATTCAAAGAATTATTTGGACTGTAACGCAATACCATCAAATTGTAGACTAAAATGAGCAACAAATCTAACTGTGGTGATTTAGCACACAATCAATTGCAATTCAGATACTGATGTACATTTGAGTGAATAATAAAAGTGAGTTGTAATCTAATGATCCTTCCCGTGTGGAATCCTTTGGTGACCAAATTATAATGTCCATTTTACTGAAGAATAATGCAATTAGTATATATCTGTGTGCATAAAGCATAAATTAGAAATGTTTAAGCCGCTTACAGGTTATTTTGGTAAATTTTACTGCTTTAGAAGTAGGTTATCATACAAATAATACAACATCTCTGCACTTTTAGAAAGGTAGAGAGTTTAGTCTTTTCTTTGCTCAATTTATAACGTGACGATTGATTGATGGGTCAATCTATTGTTAATTAATATATATGCTGTTACATTCTGCATATCTTAGAACCAATAATAACTATCACTACACGCAAGCTGGAGGACATACATATCTTAAGTATGCAAGAAACATCTCGGCCACACACTGTCAGTTTATGTATAGATATAATTATGTTGATTGCTTTTTTTTTATTCTGTCGTTATTCATTATCTTGAAGAAAAGTTTTCACCTGTACCAATCAAACAAAGACGCTTTGCTTTTGTTGTTCCGGTGTATTGCTTATCTTTAAACTGAATATCTAGAACAGGATCAGCAAATTTTGATCAGAGTGTTTCTGTTCGCCTAGAAAAGCAATGCTAAGATTCTGACTCGGCGTTGATTGATCTTTTTTAAAGCCACTCTCAAAACTGTTTTTGAATGGTTTTACACTAGTCATTTTTGGAGCCCCTTATAGCTTGCTTTTTGGTGTGAGCCAAGCTCCACGTTTTTGATTTACTTCATGTCAGTATTCTTATTCGGAATTGCAGTAAAAACCGCATCGGGCTTTCGTTTGAATGTGAGGTTGTTTTAAGTCCAGTGGCATCAACTGTCAACATATGCATAATTCCAGTGGCATAAAGTGTCAACATATGCAGATCCAGGATTTTTGAAAGGGGGCTTAGAATAGAATCTTTATTTTTACCTTTTTTTGACTAACTAACATAATAATTGTAAAAAGCACTAGGTTAACGGTTCCTGACGTGGGGCATGTATAATGTATAGTAAAAGTGTAATTAGGGTTGGACATTTTTGATGTCGTATTCTCCCAATTAATTGTCTTTTTTTAAATGATTGGATGGATCCAAAGCTATGTACCAATATATTTTACGTCCTTGCTCCATCCCTTTGTCGCTTTGAAGGCGTCATGCTTGTCATCCTCAGCTTTAGCAATGTGTTACTGTAATTTGAATTTCAAAATGACTGAGTGACGTTTTTTCGACGTATTGATCAACTCCACGGTAGCAAATCACGTGACTTTGACACAATCAATAATATATTACATGTAATTACGAGCGAAATATAACATTATAAGTAACGAATTGTCGCATAAAATATACGGGAAATGGCAAAGTTAACGAAATCTATTCTGATAAATTATTTTACAGTCTTAATTAAAAAAAAAGTGCAAGTAAAGGGGTGGCGTATGCCCTCTAAGCTCCCCTCTGGATCCATCACTGCTTCTTGTTGGAACAAATATTCTATATCATTTATGCCTTTTGAAACAAATTCTGTAATATTTGTTCCAGTGGAAATAATATTACAGAATTGTTTTCACCCTTGAAACTTATATTATGAAGGAAATAATACTTCCTGGTAAAAGGGACATGCTTATTGTATTTATTGTAAATGTGTTCTCGTCCTGAATATGCATGAAATATTTGCGACTGGACGTATTTAGCAAACCAAAATCAATCATACAATCAATTACAACAAATCAGTAAGGTCTAACATACAGTTAAACATAACGTTTTGGATAAGTTTGTTGATTGCTTCTGTTTAATTACTTCCTAACTGTTATACACTATATGGATACACCTGTCTACTGATAAAAACTTATGTTGGCTTCAAAATGTATTCTAGATATTGTTGTCGTAGAGTTGCTGTCATATTGATTTACAACCAATATAGTCTTGAATTCACAATGTATGTGAACAGTAATAAAAGACAAATTCCGAGCAATAGTTGACTTATGAGACACTGTATAGACACATTCTGAACTGTTTAAAATGTATAAAGAATATAAGGTATGATCGCGAATGAAGAAACTCTCCACCAGAGACCAAAGGCCGTTTTTATTTTTTCTTTATACTTTTTTTTCCATTATTTTCTATTCAATATGCTTTAGCACCTCATAGTTCTCTATTCTTTTTTTTTTTGGGGGGGGGGGGGGGGTCCATTTTTATTTTTCTTTATATTCCTACATTCATATTCTTTATTCTGAAAACCCACATCCACACCCCTCTAAAATTCCTTGCATTTTTGTGTTCGGTAATTTTTTCGGAATTTTAAAAACGTCATTTTTTTATTGTGAATGATCATTTAGGTGTTTAATAGAATCATAAGTTGTAATACAAAACATGTACATAAAAATGTGTTCCACTTATTATATAATCTGTGCTTTGAATATATTTTAATAGGATTTCGATGGCGTTTACTGATTCGAAATTTTGTAGGAAATTGTGAATTTAAAAAATACTCATGTGAAAAATGTCGTCCTCTTTATTTTTATATCTTTATATATACAAGTTGATACAAAAAGGTCTTGAACAGTTTAAATATTATATATATTTATTTTTTTATCATATATATATATATGTCGTGTACGAGTTGCGATTTTGTACTGGTTATAACATGTACAAAAATACTGTACATGTTATAACTTGTATAATGCAAAAATACAAGTTATAACATGTACAAAAGTACCTCATACATGTTATAACCTGTACAAAATATTGCTTAAAAATGGTTTTAACTTGTACAAAATTTAAAATAAATCTGAATGAAGTAAAATATACATTTAAATTCACCAATGCATAACATGCATAAAGAACAACAATAAATAGGCCAGAACGTGACTTTTTCTGTAAGGACAATGATCAAAAAGTTACAGAAATATATGTTCCATGACTTATGTTGGCAAAATGTGTTTTCGTGTAATTGTATGTTTTATATCCATTATGGCTTAAATAAGTGTGAAACTATTTACTAAAAGCTTGCATTCCTCAATGAAAATTACATTAGATACTAGTAACTAAATTCTTCCAAAAAATTTAAGAACGATTTCTAATATTTTTGGGAAATACTTCTCCCTCTCGTTTTTATAGCATGCAAAGACTAAAACAATGTCTTATATGCTTACCCTGTAAAAGCTAGAGAGGGAGGAAATAGTTTTCATAGGACCACGCTTCATTATCAATATCTTTGGAGCTACTCTTCAACATTTTTGGCCTTCAGCATGACTTATGTAAATTTATAACTCAATTTTTGTTTATAAACTATAAGATCATTGCATTAGGCGAATGTCATTTTGATGTTTTAAATATATATCCTCTACTTTGAAAGCATGTATTTGTGGCATTTGGATGTTGTCTGCTCCATGGGCGGCTTGTTGTCCTTTAGACACATACCCCGTTTTAATTCCCAATTTTATTTGTAAACACATCTATTCTGGCTATCCTCTTATGTCTTTTAGTGTCAACTAGAATGAAAGTATTTTACTATTGCCTTCAAAGTGGACATGTACACTCACAATTATAATTCATCAAATAAAGGTATTTCCATAGATAGTCATAAGAGGATCATAAGACATGTTCTAAGATATATCTTATGACAGGTCTTAGGAATGCTTCATAATACCGACCCCTGGACATTAACTGTATCAAAAAAGGACAAAACACACTAACATGAAGGAATAATAAAAAAGTTATAAAAATGTTGTTGAGGTCAATATTATCTGTTGCGATAATAGAAAAATATCCTTATTTTTCGATTTTGTACAAGGTAAAACCATTTTTAAGCAATATTTTGTACAGGTTACAACATGTATGAGGTACTTTTGTACATGTAATAACTTGTATTTTTGCATTATACAAGTTATAACATGTACAATGCTTTTGCACATGTTATAACCTGTACAAAATCGCAACTTGTACACGACATATATATGTCATAGGAAGTTTTTATTGGAAATATTCATATAGGGTCAAAATCTTAATCAAGTTGAAGTTTTTATGACGTATTTGCAATATTTATTATTGGGCTGATTAAATGGTTCACATTTAACAGATTTATATACCTTATGATCATGTAAATAAAACAAATATAAAGTTAAAGTGAATGAATGAACTTTATTCTCATAAATCTACTTATCATTGTCACAGAAAAAGTTTATATTTACAATACCAAATTAAATTTGACGTTAGCAAAATATATACAGTTCTAAAATGGTAGAACCTGATTTTTTACTTAGAGCGGGGATTGCCATTTTAAAGGGTTGCGTTTTTTTCAATAGCCGCTTCCGACGCTAGATAAAAAAAATACGCAATTCCGACCACAGACTTTATTTTCATTGTAATCTGTAACTATTTAACTTTTAAATTTATTCATTTTGGACAATTAAACAAGCGGAAGTATAATTCACGGAAAGAAATCAATATCATTGAGAAATCGATTAATGCACTGAAAATTATACTGAGTCCAAGCGCGAATGAAGGGAGACAATCCTTATAAATCTGCACAAACTATTTTATATCAAAATCGATAGATTTACCTGGCACTGAACACTACTAAAAATTCCGAAACAACTATTTATCAATGTACTTATTTGTACGAAAACGTTCTTGACGCTACTGAATTTAATGCAAGGCGTTTTCTCTTAATTACCTGAGTCAGCACTGAACTGTATTGGATTTCCTGCGCGGATCAGGGTACTGAACACGCACTGAATAACTGAAAAAGATCTTGACATTTTTCCTTGCGGTAATTTCAGGCAATTAAGAGTTGTTCAGTTTAAAATGACCGTTTCAGTAATAAAAACAGTTACTAGTGAATCTGACAGACAATAAACAGAGGGTATCGCATGAACTCTAAGGGAGCGAGACCCGGCATGTCGACAGGGAAAACATCTTCTGACGACGGTAGGTTAAGCAGTCTATCAAGTAAATTAGTTAAATGGTAAGCATAGAAGCAATTCGTAGGCACTAAATGTATAAAGTGTTGTTTTCATTTACTATAGCTAGATAGATACCAATGCAGGTGAACTGCTAATTCCTGATTTATAACACATCTCGGTAGAAAAAAAAACTGTTTATTAAATTTTCATGATAATATTATATTTATTTTTTTTTAAATTATGACACGTATGAAGTATCAATAAAATTATAGTATTTCATCTTCTCTCTCGAATTTTCCGATATTGGTAGATAATTTATGAAAAAAACAGTTATTTTCGAAAATTATCTTAAAAAATAAAACTATAATATAAAATTGACATTATCAGTAGTTCATACATTCATTCTGTATAATTTGTTTGAAGGTAACACGATGCTATATTACAAATTCAAAATTATAGATTACTATGTATTTTAATGGTGGTGTATCTTTCAATGTCATCATTTGACACTTAATTTTGATTTTGTCTACAAAAACAGCTCAAAATTCAAACTTAGCTTTTCAATTATTGTATAAGTTTTGTTTCAAAAAACAATTGCAAACATTCTTTTATAAAAAGAAAACAATCATATCAGATTAATGCTATCAGTGGTCCATACATCCATTCTGTATTATTTGTTTGAAGATAACACGATGTTATATTAGAGTTTAAAATTATAGATTTTTATGTATTTTAATGATAGTGTGTCTTTCAATGTCATCAAGTGACTAAATTATGAATTTGCCAAGAAAAACAGCTCAAAATCCAAACTCAGCTTTGTAATTATTGTATAAATTATATACTTAGTTAAGGATATTTTTTAGAATATAGCAATACATATATTTAAAGACAAGATATAAGAATAAAATTATTCTAAGAGTTGGACAAGGTTCTACGTATGATGAAATTAATAATCATTCGCGACTCCATCTACAGTAAAATGTTTCAAAATCCTCTTTGAGTTGACATTTTACAATTGTAACATTTTGTTAATGTTCCGTTTTTATGAATAAGAGTTATTTTTGTCTTAAAATTCCACGTGTCTCTTGACTTGCTTATCATGTAAGCCATTTTTCTCGATCCACAATATAACTTTGGTTTTAAAAAAACAGATGTGGTATGATTGCCAATGAGACAACGCTCCACAAGAGACCAAATGACACAGAAATTAATAACTATAGATCACCGTACGGCCTACTTTTCACGAATGAACACCATTGTTTTAGAAACTTAACATAAACATTTTTTTTCTGTACATTTTTCCCCACTGTTTTAATCTGTTAGAATAATGTTCAATATAATATATCACAAAACTGCATGCTTCTTTATATACATTTTACTGTTTTTATACCACAATCACAAGGATCGATTATGACCGTTGCGTTTTTAACATTGAAAAGCACACACCAGCGTGTTTCATACATTTGTTGCATGTAATATTGTTGTCAACCTAACCTCTATATCTTGTTGCTAAATATTAATCTATCGGCATATTTAAAGTGTGTTTATGGCAAAAAACAAAAAATTGTTTTATATTTATTTTATTAAGCAAATTAAATCTTATATTGTTGTCGGAGGTCTCGGTGGCCTTGTGGTCTAGGAATAGCCTCTCATATTGATCACTAGCCTACCAACATGGAGGTAACTAGACCAACCTATGTGGTGAAAGGTGCTTTTGACTCCTATTTCTTAATTGACCAGGATTACCAGTATGTTTTTTATCATTACGGTTGGTGGTTATCCACAAATAAGAACCTTCAGCAACAGAAGAGTAAAAGTAATGAAAGTAGAGCTGGGATGAATAACATGCCAAAGTTATTTATTACATAGTCGTAGGTGTACGCGTACGTGTAGTAATATCAATAAATCATAATCATTTAACAACACTATTTCACGCAATATGATACATTCTCATCAAAATTTAACCCCCTGTCAATGGATATAGATGGTTTAATATCCTCTGTTCAATAATTTTTGGAATGTATTATATATGCAAACTATAATGTTTTCACTACCATTATCGAAGCTCAATTCACTCATTCAAGAATTTAAAAGAGATTCCGCTTTGGATAGACATACTGTTATGAGCAAATTAATTGCAATGATAAGAGACGTTTCTTAACATATACCGTCCAAACACAGGACAAGTACATCAACAAAATTATCGAAAACGCCGTTTAATTTGTTAAAGAAAATTTATTAATAACTGAATGCTATCAATTCTACCAATACTAGCAATATTTTCCTTCAATCTGTTCAGAACACAAATTGTATTACTTCAAAGATGAAACTATATCTGTCACTACATATACATACACCAAACCAATTGCTTCCCAGATTTTTTACAAAAAGAGGGTATTTGAGAGTTGTTAGCCAGAGGCCGTATATATTGAAAATGCAAGCCCATCAACTTGATGACGATTTCCATCGGTTACTAATGGTTGCAGTTAAGCGTGACACAGATAAACACAACCGTAGCATTATATCCCTATGAAACACAGTTGTTCGCTCATACATTTAGAAGCACATACAAAACTACGATGTACAATGATCATGTGAGTTTATAACCCTTTTAAATCCCATGTTGTGGATGCCTTGTCATCTCTTCACGACAAATTAGTTGTTGTACTAACAGACAAAGCCTCTAGCAACATTGTTGAATATACAAAGATAAATATTTGGCCTGTATTTATGTTCCGGACCATATGAGTATTTGGACCATACGCGTATAATACTCGTTTGGTTATTAACGGGCCGGACCATATGAGTATTTGGACCATATAGGTATTTTTTTTTAAATTACATTATAAAAGTTTCAATAATACAAAAACTTTATCTTAAAAAAACCAGTAATGTTTACATGACAATGTATTTTTTTTAAAATTCAAAAACTACGTAAAAATTAAATATTGATGCCAAAGTTAGTTTTCATCGCTAGTTACATTTTTGCATGTAGGCTTGGGTTGACATTTACTTCCACATGGTATCATAGCTTTTTTGCATTTTCAAGTCTTTGTTGTGCACGATCCTTTTCATTTACACCTTTTGTTTGCGAGTGAAAATCTAGCCTTTTTGTAGCTGCGTACAGTGATACCGAGGTCTAGGGCCATTCCGATATGTCTACGGTGTTTTTAAGAACCTCTAGATCTCAAATATCGTTACATGACTGCAATACACCATATTCACAAGAAAACTTAAATGAACCAAGTCAGGAGCCTCTGGCCTTTGTAAGTCTTGTATTATTTTAACTTTTAGTTTCTTGTGTACAATTTGGAGTTTAGTATGGCATTCATTATCACTGAACTAGTATATATTTGTTTAGAGGGTAGCTGAAGGACGCCTCCGGGTGCGGGAATTTCTCGTTGCATTGAAGACCTGTTGGTGACCTTCTGCTGTTGTCTGCTCTATGGTCGGGTTGTTGTCTCTTTGACACATTCCCCATTTACATTCTCAATTTTATAAGTTACGTTCCAGTGACTTCTTGTGTAACAGTTCATTAAGAAAGTTTTGGAATTAATTTTTTTCAGTCGACATATTGCCATTCACTCGTAATAACAAATCGGTGACGACCATCGGTATAAAATATGTTTATTATAGTTTTGACAAGTAAGTAAAATTAACTATTTGAAACTTCTATTTTTTATTTAGCTAATCTTTTCATTATGATATAATAATAAAATTACCTATATGATAGGGTCTTTTGTAATGAACGGTCATACCATATGCAGAAGTATTAAAAGTAAACTGTAAACATACGCGTATGGTCCAAATACTCATATGGTCCAAATACTCATATGGACCGTAACATATATAAAGAAATCAGAACTACCAGGGAATCCCATTTATAATCTTAAATAAACCAAGAAAAATCACAAATACGACCTTATCTCCGTTGGTATAAACATAAACTTTAGGTAATCAGGTCTTGTTTTCTGCACTGATTTTTTGTGGTGTGGTTTGTATTGCTTATATTAAAAAAATTCGAAACCGTATTTATTTAGTGGATGTTATTAAAAAAACACAGTGTTTTTCATCATTATTGCAAAAAAGTAAAATAACAAAAATACCGAACTCCAAGGGAAATTCAAAACGGAAAGTCCTTAATTAAATGGCAAAATCAAAAGCTCAAACACATAATGGAAAACAACTGTCATATTCCTGACTTGGTACAGGCATTTCCTTATGTAAAAAATGGTGGATTAAACTTGGTTTTATAGTTAACTAAACCTCTCACTTGTATGACAGTCGCATTGAATTGGAAGTAATTGTTAGGAGGACATGTGGTATAAAATATGTAAACTTATTTCAAGCGCAATAAAACATCCTGATGTTTCACGGTGATGTTGTTATTTAAGGATTGAGGTTTTTTTTGGTGACTTTTAATTATCAACTTTTAATTTTCTACAAAATGAGTTTGAACAATGTAAAACAGGAGAGAAATACTATTCACTTTGTACATTTCTCAATTATTTATCATGTACATTTATTGAAAACATTCAATTTGACAAGTAAGGTGAAGGCTTAAGAATGCGAAGGGATGGGACTTGCATTTATTATGTGTAGGCCTAGAATTGTGCGAATAAAATTGAGAATGGAAATGGGGAATGTGCCGAAGAGACAACAACCCGACCATAGAAAACAACAACAGCAGAAGGTCACCAACAGGTCTTCAATGTAGCGAGAAATTCCCGCACCCGGAGTCGTCCTTCAGCTGGCCCCTAAACAAAAATATACTAGTTCAGTGATAATGAACGCCATAATAATTTCTAAATTGTACACAAGAAACTAAAATTAAAATAATACAAGACTAACAAAGGCCAGAGGCTCCTGACTTGGAACAGGCGTAAAAATGCGGCGAGGTTAAACATGTTTGTAAGATCTCAACCCTCCCCCTATACCTCTAGCCAATGTAGAAAAGTGAACGCATAACAATACGCACATTAAAATTCAGTTCAAGAGAAGTCCGAGTCTGATGTCAGAAGATGTAACCAAAGAAAGTAAACAAAATGACAATAATACATAAATAACAACAGACTACTAGCAGTTAACTGACATGCCAGCTCCAGACTTCAATTAAACTGACTGAAAGATTATGATTTCATCATATGAACATCAGGCACAATCCTTCCCGTTAGGTGTTTAGTATCATACCATCATAACATATATGAGAAGAACATTACCCGTGTCATGCCAACAACTGGTTTTGAATAAATGTGTTTAGTTCCGATGCAAAGACCCTATAAGTGAATCAATATTAACGCCAAAATATGCAATCTTTAATGACTTGACAACAGTATCGTAACTATATCCCTTCTTAATAAGTCTAGTCAAAGGTTTTGTAAGTTTTTGAGGTGAATACTGACACCTTTTTGCTTTATAAAAAATATTTCCATAAAAATTGGATGTGAAATACCTGAACGTATAAGAAGTCTGCATGTTGAGCTATATTTACGAATTATGTCCTTATACCGATGATAAAATTTAGTAAATGTTTTGACTAGTTTGTGATATCGAAAACCCTGGTGTAATAATTTTTCAGTAATACATAAATTTCTCTCGTTAAAATCTAAAACATTGTTACTTTTGTTTAGCTGTATGGACACGAGTAAACGAATTTTAAACTAAAAAGGCAATTTGTGTCCTTAATTTACATAAAAATTCGGAACCTAAAAGTCCAAGTTTGTTAAGAGTTAAACGGCTAATCTTCAGATATTTTGTATTTGTCGGTACTGAAATGTCATATGTCTGGCAATCAATCCAGTACCGGTCAGTAGCTTTTCAGACAATTATCCTCAGGTTATTGTTTTGTACACGTAAATAAAAAATGCGGAACAGTCCGAACATTAACTAAACATATCTGAACTGATTGTTAGCAAATTTTTTCAACAGTATGTATTTTCCCGCAGTTAATACTTCTGAAAATTGACAGAAATTCTAAACATTGCTTCAATATTTGTTGTTGAGTCTATTAATAGCTATTCATGTCAAACCTGACGTTTTAGATCAAAAGTAATTTACTAGTTTGAATAATGAATAACTTCCAGAGACGTTACTGGAAGTCCTTGAAAAATTATAATTTTGACTCGTAACAGATCTTACAACATGCTAATTAAGGACCACAAGCGTAGTAACCTCAAAATTCAATTAAAATGGTTCTCTACACTGAGAAGTATTACAACTTTCAATTCAATAGCCAATGGTTCTAATGAAGGTCCGTTGAAAACAATCTTACATTAGTAAGCTTGGAAATATGTTAGGTTCAACATTCCTGCAAACGATGTATAGTGAAAGTATCGAACATATAACAAAGTTGTCATAGACCAATGTCAAGAAACATTATTTGTTTTTAAAGAATGCAACAAGGACGGCGTACAAATGCCTATTTTTATATGTGTTTACAATATCTGTTTTGTTCTGGAATTTAAATATACCACTCGAAAGTTAATTTGGAAATTACTTAAACACAAAGAACGGATATATCACAAAGCCTCGAACTTTGATTTTTACAAGTGTAAGCAGTGACACAAACAAGGGTTTTGCTCTTTGTTGAAATCAATCCGGTGACTTATAGTTGTAAACTTCTATGTCATTTGGTCTTCGGTGGAGTTTCATCTCAATGACAATTATACCGCATCTCCTTATTTTTATTAAAACCATTTAGCTAGACTATTATCTAATGACATTTGTATCTACATTGAAGGGAAGTATACTGACAAAAACTACTTTTAATGAGATGAAATTTTCCACAAGAACATTAGTTAGAATATCATAGTCTACAGATAACCCTTTAGAACATGTGTATTGCGTTGAACATATGAATTCGTGGTCTACTGTTACCCACAAAATCTGGATTATTGATTTCCCACTAATAGTAATGAATCCACAGTATACGTTTTAGTATTATAAAAATAAGAAGATGTGATACGATTGCCAGTGAGACAACTATCCACCAAAGTTCAAATGATGTGGATGTATGCAATTATAGGCAACCTTATGTCCTTCAACATTGGTATACGACATAATACATTGTATTTCACTAAAGCCCATACATGGGGTTTGTTAGTACAACATTTTAATAACTAATAAAAGTCTGAACATACTTACATTAGAACAATATGGTAAACAAAGGTGAAATAATATTATTTATAATGAATACTGATACGTGAAAGGAAGTACACATTTTAGTAACATGATTAAGCACATGTAGTAAAGGTTTTAATAACACTGATGCAAACTTTTGCTTTTCCAGTAAGTGTAAATAAATTTGATGTATTCATAAATTCTTTACATTTTAAAATATTTGGGTTATTACATATATTTGAAGGTAAAAAATAGCCCTTACATTGTTGAAAAAAGTACATTTGAATAAGTAATGAAACTCATCACCAAGTTCATTAGCATTACAGAGATTACAATGTCTTTCAGTTCTATCAATTTTTTTAAATCTGCCAGTTTCAATTGGTAATTTATTATTAAGGCAACGGAATTTACATAATTACATTCTTAGATCAGATTGTAACACTGATAAATATATCGACATAGTTTCTATCTTATTACAATTTTCAAAACCCCATGCTTTTGACCATATAAGAAAATAGATACTACCATTGTATTAAATATCTCTAATTACATAATTAGTAATTAGTAATTTCAACTTCCTAGCATTATTATGACTATAAACATGGATTTTCTTACATGCTGTACAAGATGTGCTTTGGTATCATTAAAATTATCGTTACATGAAAATATAATACTAAGGTATTGAAAATCTGTAACAATATTTAGGCTTTCACCACTTTATTTAAAGTTTATATTATCTTTGTTAAGTTTAGATCTTAAAAATTTTACAACTTTTGTCTTAGATATATTTGCTTGCATTTTCCAGGTTTGACAATATAAGTACATGACATTTAATGAGGCTTGTTCATCTGCTGACGATTCGGCTCAAATTACAGTATCATCTGCATACAATAAATCGGAAATATACAGCGACTTAATCGGTATCAAGAAGACATGCTGCAGTACTCATATCCACTAAATCATTATATGAATGTGACATTAATTCGACCAAGTCTTTGACATCAATGGCAAACAAAGAGAATTTTCTCCTTGGCGTACACCTACATTAGATTTTAAAAAGTTAACATTACTTACCTGGTCTCACACAAGACTAACTGTTTATAATCTTAAACATTTTGCCATCAATGGTACATTTTAACACTTTTTGCCATAAATATACCCTCCTGACTTTTCGATAGTCAACAAATACACAATACAATTTTCTACCTCTATGTAAGTATAAATCAATCAAGCATTTCAAAACACCCATACCATATAATTGGCTAAACAAGGCCCCGACATGAAGCAATTTTATTGAAAAAAACGAATTAATTTATAACAAAACAATTTACAATAACAAATATGACAGACACGAACCAAACGACAACCAAAGAACTTAAGGCTCCTGACTTGAGCAGGCACACTATTTTAGAATGTGGCGGAGTTAAACATGTTTGAAGGCGCCAACTCTCCCCTAACCTTGGACAGTGGTCAACGGCACAACGTTAGAACAAAGTGTGTACGTCAATTGAAAAGGGCTTAACTTAGTATATCGATACAAAGCAGAAAACATATAACAAAAACACAGACCGGGTGTGTCAATTTATACATCCCTCACAACAACAAAAAAGATATAACATACAGATCTGAGAGAACTGGCAGTTACTGACAGCTAGTTCAAAGCCAATAACACCAGATAAAAAATCATGTACCTAAGACTAAAATACCCATCAGTACACATCCAACATCTAATTGATTGAGTGTTAAGACGTCATTAACAGTCAAACATGATCTTGTACAATGTCAAAATATAGGTATCGACAGATTGCAATTGTACAAATGTCAATGTTAATATATGTATAACAATGATATTTATAAATAGAAGATGTCAATGAGACAACTCTCCACAAGAGACCAAAATGACACAGAAATTAACAACTATAGGTCACCGTACGGCCTTCAACAATGAGCAAAGCCCATACCGCATAGTCAGCTATAAAAGGCCCCGAAATGACAATGTAAAAAAATTCAAACGAGAAAACTAACAGCCTTATTTATATAAAAAAATGAACGAAAAACAAATATGTAACATATAAACGACAACCACTGAATTACAGGCTCCTGACTTGGGAAAGGCACATACATCCATGATGTGGCGGGGTTAAACATTTAGTATGGTTTTAATTTACTGATAATAAAATCAATAGTTATACCAATAAAAGCAATTTAAATTTCTAGTTCAAAGCAAATAACAATTAATAACAAATCATGTACCGAAGTCTGAAATATCAGTACACATCCAACATCCAATGAAGTAAAAGTCAAGTTTGAGAGTTTGAGTCAATTTGATAGAAGTGTATATAACAGATGCTCCTTTAACGAATGTGCTAATAATGGTCATGTCTATCACATCTAGTTTGTTGCCAGTGATGATATAAAAGAAAAATAGTCATCTGCATCCATGTATTTTAATGTTTTTCTTAATTTTTGCAATTGTAAAAAAAGGGTGCTTAGTACGTTTACTAAAAGTTTGATATTCACTATGTGTTCAACTTTTCGTCGTTTACATAAATGATAGTATGTTCGTATATGATATAATAATAGATTATCAACAAAATAACGAGATTGATGAAGATCATATATATTACAAAGCAACGTTATTTAACCATTGATGTTTGTTGGTGAGCTTTTTTAGTTTGTGTAGTACGCGACGGCAGAGTTGTCTACGTAGTTCACCATTAATCTATGATGGTGTGCTTTCTTAGTTTGTGTAGTACGCGACGGCAGAGTTGGCTGCGTAGTTCATCTTAACATTCCGGTTGCGGTCTGTAATACTGAGGTTGCGAAGGTGAACATCCTGGTCGCGGTCTGTAATACTGAGGTTGCGAAGGTGAACATCCTGGTCGCGACAACGTGTGTTTGACTCCAATCTTGATTGACTAGTATTGCTAGACCCACAGGTTGTTGGTTCTCTTCTGGTAATCCTGTTTCCTCCACCAAGTCTTTTAATTGCAATGATTTTCAGTTCAACTTGACGGAGATCTTCTTAGTTCACCTTGACGGAGATCTTCTTAGTTCACCTTGACGGAGATCTTCTCAGTTCACCTTGACGGAGATCTTCTCAGTTCACCTTGACGGAGATCTTCTTAGTTCACCTTGACGGAGATCTTCTTGGTTCACCTTGACGGAGATCTTCTTAGTTCACCTTGACGGAGATCTTCTTAGTTCACCTTGACGGAATTCTTCTTAGTTCACCTTGACGGTGATCTTCTCAGTTTTCAAGATGTAGACCTTCAATCACAGCGCCATCCCTTTGGTATATCAACTATGTTTCAGCATGTCATGAAGTTTTCTTTAATGTACATCCATTCAAAATTGTTTTTACACAATGTCGACGTCACTAAATCGATAACAATATTGTAGACGAGACAACCTTTTTTTTCAATTGCACAAAATTGCATAAAAAAGTATCATGCGTAAAGAATTAAATCTCACAGACAATATTTACAACAACAAAAATTATGCGCTTTCCTGGAAATATGCATGATATTTGTAAAGTGTTGTTTTTATTGTGTTCTTCTCCATTTTTCTCTTTTCTTTTTTTTTCAAATATGTTATCCTCTAATCTCTATCCGTAATCCAGATTATCACGTCTTTTATTTTTTTCCCTGCTTATTATTAAACAACTATCAATCAATTGATATATGAATGATGAATCACATTAAATAATTCTTTCAATGTAATGTCGTTTCTGTTCGATCTTTTGAATCATATGTTTTATTCATTATGCAGAATACTGAAGAGTTGCCCTGTAGATTGTACATAAAGCCGATTCGCAAACCACGGCTCTTTTGTGGATATATTTAATATTCATAGATATTTTGTTTTGTTTACCTTCTGATAGCCGGTTGCCAGATATGATTTCCATGTTTGATCTCATAGAAACACACTTTTACCAGTTTAAATGCAGTTGGATAGCAATAAATTCAAATTCTCATGAAAACTCAAAGTAAAACGACCGGCACAGGTACAGAATTTTAGCGTAGGTTTAAACTCTTAGAAGTTCGAGGGATATAAATGTTGAAAATATGCAGCACAACCCTATGTTTTGAATTCTGCAAGAAATAATGGTGAATCCATTCAAGGATATATTTTTTTTTTCGAATCTTTCTGGTAAAGTGCAATTTTTAAGCCGTAAAAGGAGTTCCTATGGTAAATGCATTGTTTATATTTACAAAGGTGCAACCTGTATTTATTTGACATTTAATAGATCTCCTAATAATGATCTACTGAAGATATCCAACGCTTTTGAAAAATTTTGACAAACTTGAAATATCAAACCCCAAAATGTATAAAAAAAGAAGAATAAAATGTTTAACAAAAAACAAATCGTATTTATATAAATCCTTTCAACAGCAACATATTTATTATTTTTAAATCATAATATGTCAATTTGTTGACAAATATTAAAGCATGTGATATTAAGTCTTCAAAACATGTATTACAATTTAAAAATATTACCATTTTTAATTGTTCACCCAATAAACACCAAAAACATAGAGGTTATTTGTCAGACCTGTTATTGCAAAGACATTTATCTAGGTAAATATGTTTTATTTTTGTATTCCAAAATTTAATATGTTGAATATTTCATATTCTAAGATACCCTTAATATTACTCTGGGATTGATGGTCAAGGGTTTTTTCTTTGTACTGAACCTGGTTGATATTCATATATGCTAACACTGATGTTGTATCTGATAAATTCACTGGTAGAAGTATGCAGTCTGTTGTATGCTTTGGAGTATATAAGGCTTCATGTTTGTACAAACAAAATACCAGGAGAGTAAACCGTTAACATACATTCCTAAAAGGATATATGTATTGTGACAATACTTATTGTTGCATGTAACCCTAATTATCGTATTGACCTATGCCACAATAAAAGGGGAACACAAACTCACAATCGATTGTAGAAAGGCCGGAATGAACAACAGGAAAATCTAGAATACAGTAAGTGTTCGAATTGTTTAATACAGAATAAAGTTAAGTCATTACAATATTAGATAATATTTGATACATTGTTTTTTTTCAAAGTAATTGAAAATTGAAAACATTAATAAAAATGAAATATACATTTCTAATTATTCCCTATATAATCAAACAGTTATATGATAACAATATTTATGCTCTAAATCTTCCCTTATTATGAAATAAATTATTTTAACTATAAAATTATTTTTAAAGATACAAAGTATGTTTGAAATGATTTTAATCTTATCTAGAATACAATAAGTGTTCGAATTGAACACAAATAATAAACATAGGCTGTAATAGTGATGATCAAACTACATTGGATGTCTTACCCACTAATGATAGAATCTTAACGTATGGACATAACAACCATCTTCCTACGATCATTTATTAATTAACATTATACCCACCTGTGTACTATTTATGATCATACAGTTAAAATACTTTTTGACCATGCTGCATTTGCAATTTAACCCAGAAGACTTTAGAGATTTTCATTTTTATAGAAATTGTCAAGAATTCAGTTATCTTTAACTTGTACTGACAACGAAAATTATATAACAGACTTTTTGGAATTGTGCAACTCAATTTCCATCATTAATAACAGCATATCTTCTAATATAACTTAAAGCATCAATAATTTACACCAAATATTTATAAATTTAACTTTTAACAAAATAAAGCACAATTTTACATTACAGTAGTTGCTATTCCTTCAACGAGATGAGTGTTTCATCAATCATGCATTTTCAGATAGTGTTTAGATATAGGAAGATGTGGTGTGAGTGCCAATGAGACAACTCTCCATCCAAATAACAATTTAAAAAGTAAACCATTATAGGTTAAAGTATGGCCTTCAACACGGAGCCTTGGCTCACACCGAACAACAAGCTATAAAGGGCCCCAAAATTACTAGTGTAAAACCATTCAAACGGGAAAACCAACGGTCTAATCTATATAAACAAAACGAGAAACGAGAAACACGTATATATATTTCATAAACAAACGACAACTACTGTACATCAGATTCCTGACTTAGGACAGGTGCAAACATTTGCAGCGGGATTAAACGTTTTAATGGATCCAAACCTTTTCTCTTTTTCTGAAACAATAGCATAACATCACAACAAAGAAAAACATACGATAAAATATCAATTGGCAGATTTATACTTACATTAAATAACAAGAAAGGAAATAGACATATAATATAACAACAATTAGTAATAATATGATTTTTTTTTTATTTATTCATTTATTTGTTTATTTTTTTTCATATATGATGATAAAATGCTATAATGCGAATAATATAAATCATATGATATAAACATGAGCTAACAACATGAGTAATAAATGATATAATATAATATATAATTGATATTCTTAAACAATGAATATCAGAAATTTTGTAATACTTTTTTCTAAGAATTGAAAGGCACAAACATCAAATAAAGATAAATCTACTTTTCCTCGTTAAAGTGCTCCAAAGCTTTGAAATATTCAGATAAGTTGATAAATGTATCATCCTCATGCAGTTAAAAGTATTATACTGTTTTAAAATTAACAGCTGATTTCCATTTGATTAATGGAAATATTAATTTGAATTTGAAATGTATAATTGTTTTAATCCATGAAAATAAACAATGCGTGAGCAAATGTCAGAGGATACATCAGGAATATATACTAGGATTATTATAAAAGGTAGTTAGGCCCGGATCCTCCATTATTCTATTGTGACACTACGCATTGATTCATGTACCCCTAGTTATCGTATTGAATTATTCCCCAATAAAGGGGGGACTCACAATCGATCGTAGAAAGGCCGGAATCTGCAACAGGAAAATCTAAAAAACAATAAGTATTCGAATTGTTTTATACAGAATACAATATTAGACTATATTTGATATATATTTTTTGTTTTCAAAGTAACTGTGAATAGATGAATAGATTACAACCTAGTTTGTCCGAAAGTCATGTCAACTCTACTTATATAACTTAAAGCATCAAGAATTTATACCAAATATTCATAAATTCAACATTAACAAAATAAAACACAATTTTACATTACAGTAGTTGTTCTATCTTTAAAAAGATGATTGTTCCATCAATCATGCAATTACACATAGTTTTCATATACATCCATTAAATAATAAATATATATATAATATATAATAAAAATAAGTAGTAATATATATAAAAAAAAATCATAATATTTTTCTTTTAAATTATTTATGCATTTATTTTTCGATTTTTTTTTTCTTCATATTTTCATATATGATCATGATAAAATGATATAAAATGATATAATGCGAATAATATAGATCATACGATATAAACATGAGCAAACAACATGAGTAATAAATGGTATCATTGATATATAATTGGATATTCTTAAACAATAAATGTCTGAATTGTGTACATTGAATGCAAAGGCAGCGAGCTGAAATGTGGACTTTATATTCATTCAAGCATTTGGCGTTTCTATACACATGCTTAAATTTGTTGTAGGAAATTAGAGGATCGCTTAACAACGATAAGAGAAACCTACCTCTGATTGCTCAATCTTTTGCAATATTTGGATAATATAAAATTAGTAAACAGTGATTAAATGGTAAGAAAGATTGGATACTATGTATCGAAATATGAGAAAATAGTACAAATTGCTGAACATTGTCTTCAGAAATGTTTAAAAGAAAGTACAATTTTTTACAATTCTAATTAAAATATCTTTATCGAGAGGAATATCAGAATTATGTATTACCTCTTCGGTAAGAATGTGAAGGACACAAACATGAAATAAAGATAAGTCTACTTCTTTGTCATTAAAGCGTTTTAAAGCTTTAAAATATTTAGATAAATTAATAAACCTATCTTCCTCATGCGATAAAAGCATTGTAAAGTTTTTAAATTTACAAATGTTTTCCATTTGTTAAATGAAAATATTCATTAGCATTTGAAATGTATGACTGCTTTAATTCATGAAAATAATCAATGTGTAAGTAAATAACTATAATTATAAGAAATTGTAGTTATGCCCGGGTCCTCCACCATTCTATTGTGACAATACTTATGGTTGCATGTAACCCCAATTATCGTATTGACCTTTGCCACAATAAACTCCTTCATACAATCTATTGTAGAACGGCCAGAACTAGCAACATGAAAATATAGAATACAATAAGTGTTCGAATTGCTAAATACAGAATTAAGTGAACTCATTACAATATTAGATAATATATGATACATTGTTTTTTTAAAGTAATTGTTAATTGAAAGCATTAATAAAAAAGAAACATAAATTTTTAATAAGAAATAAATTGGAAAATATTTCCAAACATACATGTATGTAACTATCATAAAATAGTCAATCTTGAAACAGAGTGTGTTTGACTAAATTTTCCTTATATCTTTATAAAAATATTTTAACACATTAACGATCCAAAACCGAAGTAATGCAACAAGTGATACAATGTTATGAAAACTTATATTTTCTGTCACCCTTATGACAGAAGTACAATATAGTCTAAGTGATACAGTCATTTCGGTATTTCATAATGTAATCACAAAAAAGTTAACAAAGGATATTATTTAGCCATTAATTCAGGTTGGTGAGCTGCACAACATTTAGTCAAGGCATTACTCACATCCCTAACATGTTTTGTTCAAGCAACTTCTGAAAGTTTTTTCTCAATAAGATATTTTAAAGAAATGATGAACCTTCACATTGAGCTGGTATAAAACATTTTACAGGGTAATTTTCGGAGGTTAACTGTTGACAAAATTTTAAAACCATTTAAAACACTAAGGACTTCTTTTCCAGAGACAGATACTGTTGCCAGATTTGGCAAAATGAGTTTGATTTTGATTCTTATTGTTTTATAAATTTTCAACTTTGTTATCACCATTGTTGATGTTTATATATTTGAAATGCGCATTCTTCGTTCTGAAATTGGAAGTCTGGTTTCTTTGATGATTATAATGGATATATTACGAGCCTTTACGCTTTGTATGTCTAATATATTGATGACAATACATAATATATAGTCCAGATGATGTATGTTTCATTTTTGTATACATAACCATATATACGCCTAAACAATTATGCGAGGAACTATATCTAACTTCTTATAATTCTTTTCGTCGAATGGTCAGATAAATAATTCCATTAAAAATTCCTTCAAAACAGGTAGCATAAGCGACGATTTCATACATTGCCCTTGGTGGTACGGCGATAAATACCCAACATCCATGAATGGCTGGTGTTAAAAACCTCAGAATGATTACTAGAACGAAGAAGGACATATTTCGAGTGGCGACAACTATTTGTTTTGCTGCAATGCTTTGGTCTCCTATGCTTTTCTTTATTTTTTTAACTTCTACATGTAGTTTGTACAAGATTAGGATGTATACATAACCATATATACGCCTAAACAATTATGCAAGGAACTATATCTAACTTCTTATAATTCTTTTCGTCGAATGGTCAGATAAATAATTCCATTAAAAATTCCTCCAAAACAGGTAGCATAAGCGACGATTTCATACATTGCCCTTGGTGGTACGGCGATAAATACCCAACATCCATGAATGGCTGGTGTTAAAAACCTCAGAATGATTACTAGAACGAAGAAGGACATATTTCGAGTGGCGACAACTATTTGTTTTGCTGCAATGCTTTGGTCTCCTATGCTTTTCTTTATTTTTTTAACTTCTACATGTAGTTTGTACAAGATTAGGATGTACAAGATAGATTCGACTATGATTGTGTTGACGATAGGAATGAAGATTATCAAAAAGTTCCACAATACTCCTTTTCCTTCTTTTGGTCCACAGCTAAAATGAAAATAGAGATATTCTTAAATTACAGAATATGAAAATGGGCGCCATACTAAACTCCAAAACATATTAATGAACAAAAATTTAAAAAAAAATATACAAGGCTAACAAAGCCAGAGAATCCTGCCTTGGGACAGGCGCCAACAATGCGGCGGGATTAAACATGTTTTTTTTTACATATCAACCCTTCCCCTATACATTTAGCCAATGTAGAACAACAATCACACAGCAATACGCACAGTAAAACTCAGTCTAAAAGAAGTTCTAGTCCGATGTCGAAATATGTAACAAAAGAAACTAAGCAAAATGACAATGATACATAAATTGACAAAGGACTACTAGCAGATACTGACATGCCAGCTGATCACGGGCTCAATTAAACTGATTGATAGATTATGTCTTCGTCATAAAAAAAATCAAGTACAATCCCTCCCGTTATGGGTTTAGTATCATACCATCATAAAATATATGAGACCACAACCGGTAGAATGCCAACAACTGGTTTTAGAATAAATGTGTTTATTACCGATGCAAAGACCCTATGAGTGAATCAATATTAATATATAATATGCAATCCTTAATGACCTGACAACAGTATCGTAACTGTATCCCTTCCGAATAAGTCTGTCTAAAGGTTTGGTTAGCTTTTATCAACCATTACTGGAGATAAACTTCATTGTTTATAAATCAATCTTTAGAGACAATCATGTGATGTACTGCAATCATGTCTTCGACCCACAAATGAACTTATAAATCGTATCCAATAAACAACGATGTAGATTTTTCGAGCTACGTCTTCAGCGTGAATGATGTCCATTGCTTTTATAATTTTCTTAAAACCAATAAAGCTTTAATCTCAGTTTATATATGTAACACTTCCAAACGTGACCAATCCCACAAACGTGTCCGCTATCCAGAAACGTGTCTGTTTCGCCTAAACGTGTCCTTCAAAACCCAAATCGCCCAAATCATGTTCGATTTCCCATCCCTCAAACGTGTTCGATAATTCTTACTCGACAAAACGTGTCCACTTTTAAACGACAGAACGTCTCACAACTTTTAGCGACAATATCTCCCTTGTGAGGTGAAAAACGTTATTGGCAATTGAATGATAGGAACACGATTGTAGACGTCGAATTTTGGTTGAAGGATTCTTAAATAAGATCAAAATTGCCATCCAAGGATAACTGGAGGAAAGATGTAGTGATTCTTATATACAATTGTCCAAGACATGGTACATTATCAACAATGCAATCACTGGCTTCAGTTAAACAGCTTCAGAAGTGGTATCTTGGATTTTAATAATTACTGTCCTCCTTTTACAGCAAAACAAAACTAAGGTTTTTGGACTGTATGTAAACAACATATTTGATATATTTACGAATCACTATTTAATAATGGTGATATGTTCATAATTATAAATTAACTGTTAACAAAACTTTGAATTTTTGAAAAACTAAGGCTTTTCTACCTCAGGAATAGATTACCTTAGCTGTATTTGGCAAAACTTTTAGGAATTTTCGGTCCTCAATACGGGGCGCCGAATGGGACTCTTGTGGTTTTGTACTCAAAATTCAATTTTGTACGGACAAAAGTGACTTTTGTTCAACAAAAATAAGTTCAGTTTAACAAAATTTGTATCATACTACAAATTTAAAATTTTGTCATACAAAATTATCTATCAGCGGACAAAAGTCACTTTTGTCATGACAAAATTCATTTTTGTTACACAGACTTGAATTTTGTTACCTAATTTGAAAATTGGGCGACAAAAGTCAATTTTGTATTCAAATTAGTTTAGTTTGGTATCTGTGAACTAATTTGCATACAAAATCGACTTTTGTTACACAAAATTGACAAAAATGAATTTTGTCTCAACAAAATTGACAAAATTGACTTTTGTCTCAACAAAATTGACAAAATTGAATTTTGTCTCAACAAAATTGACAAAATTGACTTCTGTTTCAACAAAATTGACAAAATTGACTTTTGTCTCAACAAAATTGACAAAATTGACTTTTGTCTCAACACAATTGACAAAATTGACAAAATTGACTTTTGTCTCAACAAAATTGACAAAATTGACTTTTGTCTCAACAAAATTGACAAAATTGACTTTTGTCTCAACAAAATTGACAAAAAAAAAATTGAATTTTGTCTCAACAAAATTGGTTTTTGTATCACGAAAGTCAATTTTGTCACATAAAAGTCAATTTTGTTGTTACAAAATTGAATTTTGTCGTCACAAAAATGAATTTTGTCGTCACAAAATTGACTTTTGTCTCAACAAAATTGACAAAATTGACTTTTGTCTCAACAAAATTGACAAAATTTACTTTTGTATCAACAAAATTGACTTTTGTCTCAACAAAATTAACAAAATTGACTTTTGTCTCAACAAAATTAACAAAATTGACTTTTGTCTCAACAAAATTAACAAAATTGACTTTTGTCTCAACAAAATTGATTTTTGTCTCAACAAAATTGATAGAATTGACTTTTGTCTCAACAAAATTAACAAAATTGACTTTTGTCTCAACAAAATTGACAAAATTGAATTTTGTCTCACAAAAGTCAATTTTGTCTCACAAAAGTTAATTTTGTCTCACAAAAGTCAATTTTGTCTCACAAAATTGAATCTTACCTCACACAATTGACTTTTGTGATTTAATTTCCATATCAGGTAACAAAAGTCAATAAAATACCTTTTAGACAAAATTGACTTTTGTCATGACAAATATGAATTTTGTCTACAAAAATGAATTTTGTCATGACAAAAATGAATTTTGTCTACACAAATGAATTTTGTCATCACAAAATTGAAGTTCTCACAAAACAAGTCTGTAGCACATAGTTTTGTAAGACAAAAATGATTTTGTTATGACAGAATTGAATTTTGTACAAAACCACAAGAGTCCCATTCGGCGCCCCGTACTCAATGCTCTTCAACTTCGTACTTTATTTGGCCCTTTAAACATTTTTTGATTCGAGCGTCACTGATGAGTCTTTTTGAGACGAAACGCGCGTCTGGCGTAATTATAAAACATTTTAATCCTGGTAATTATTCTAGGATGTTTATTTGTGTGTTTTTAAAATATGGACACGATCGAGCGTTTGTAAAAGGGAGAAGTTAAGGCCTAATTAGTTATCAAAGGTACCAGGATTATAATCTAGTACGCCAGACGCGCGTATCGTCTACATAAGACTCATCAGTGACGCTCATATCAAAATATTTATAAAGCCAAACAAGTACAAAGTTGAAGAGCATTGAGGATACAAAATTCCAAAACGTTGTGCCAAATACGGCTAAGGTAATCTATGCATGGGATAAGAAAATTCTTAGTTTTTCGTAAAATTCATAGTTTTGTAAACAGGAAATTTATAAAAATGACCATATTATTGATATTCATGTCAACACCGAAATGTTGACTACTGGGCTGGTGAAACCCTCGGGGACGAAACGTTCACCAGCAGTGGCATCGACCCAGTGGTGTAAATAGTTATCAAAGGTACCAGGATTATAATTTAGTACGCCAGACGCGCGTTTCGTCTACATAATACTAATACGGACACGTTTGGGCGTTTAATAAAAATGGCCATGATTGGGCTTTCATTAATTTCCTGATTTTGGGTGTTTCCCGGTTCCGGTTGTTCTTGAGCTGCGTTTTGAGAAAGTGTTTATACTATATACGGTATGTACTAGCATCGAAAAAACGTGTGTTTACGTATTTGTTAGATTAAGTTATATATGTGTTTGGATATTTTAGTCGGTTGTGTTGTATGATTGTCTTGTAAGTTTACACAGTTTTGGCTGCTGGATTCAAATTATTGTCGCATTAACCTATATTATCTGTATGGGTTGCAATTTTGTATATATAATGGAACAATAAACAGCTGTCTAACAAGTAGGAGGTCTAGCATTTAATAGCTAGCTATAGCACCGGGTTGTAACCACCATTTTCTTTGGAAATACCTGTACCAAGTTAGGAATATGGCAGATATTTTTCACTTCTTCCGTGGATTGATACCGTTTTATATATTTTTTTCGTTTAATGAAATTTCCCATTTGATAATTTGCCTTGGAGTTCGGTCTTTGTGTTATACTTTTCTAAAGGCAGTCTGAGTCCGATGATCGAATAGGTAACATAAACTAAGCAAACTGACTATGATAAAAATGAATTATCAAATGAATACTAGCAGTAACTGACATGCCAGCTCCATACTTCAATTAAACTGATTGAAATAGTATGTCTTCATCATATGAAAATCTAGCAAAACCCATCCCTTAAGGTGTTTGGTATCATGCCATCATAAATTAAGAAAGAACTATCATCATGCCAACAACTGGTTCTGCAAAATTGTGCTTATTTCCAGTATCGTAATTATATTCCTTATAAATAAGTCTGTATATAGATGTGATCAACTTTTGAGGTGAATAACGAATTGTTTGTGCTTTGTATAGAATGTTACCATAAAAGATGGATGTAAACTGATCGTATAAGATGTCTGCACCTTGATTTCCTTAAAATTTAGTAAATGTTTTGACAAGTATGTGATATCGACAACTCTGGTGTAATAATTAAATCGAATACGTTGTTGAATATACACAGCGAATCGAATAAGTTGGGATACAAAAAAACTCTACAGTTGTGCCACATGAACGTCAGCATCTAAAAACGAATAACTGGCCATAACATATGAAAAGTTATCTCTTTTATCTTTTCCATAAAACGTTTCATAAAGTACCATTAACTCATGAGTACAGAATTTCCTATAATTTTATAAACAAAGGGAATTAACCCTGACCAGGTACTTGAAATGACACTATTTCATGAAATTCGTATTTGAGCGAATCTTCGTCGTATTCATGCAGCTAAATATAAATTCATGGTTATTAACTGATTAAATTGCAACAAACGATAGTAAACAATACGACCAATACCTTCTTCAATGAAAGTATTGAACAATCATGCACGTACTGAAATTGAAACTATAATTGGAGTTTTCCAACTGCACTATGTTATTAAACGGGAATCATAATTTACGTTCTTGGGTTCTTTTGTTACAGAACCATTCTGATTTTGACTCACTGACGCAGTACCAATTCAACACACATTTACATATTATGGATTTGGTTGTTAGTATAATATGTTAACGATTGCAAAGAACGATCGATCCTCGATAGATGAAAAAACATATTTTAGGTGAAAAATTATTTTCTGCATAATAATTTCATTTACAAAATTTAATTGAGAACTTTTGATGTTTGTTTACATTTCTATAAACAGCGCGAGGTCCCTACAGGATATTTCAATGTTTCATATGATAGTGACAGATACACTTACTATAAACCATTATGACCCATTCCTCCATTACAACTTGCTGTCACCAATACAATAGCTGGGAATACAAACATGAATGAAAACATCTTCCAATCATACTTTCCTAAATCCAATTCTTCTTGTTTAAGAATATAGAAGCAAGCTGAAGCTGCCGCAATTATACTCAAAATGCCCTGAGCATATGCAAACTCTAGTAAAAAAACTGCATAAATTGAACAAATAGCGGGCGGAGGTTGATACTGTAATCCTGGTGCCGAAACATGAATGTTAAATACCGAAACATGAATGTTAAATATGAGCTGCACTCCGTAAAACAATATATCGCAGATTGATGTCACTACAACGAAACGCTGAGCTCTTTTCCATTTGAAAAATGTTTTCTCGTTTTTCTTAAATGCGAAAATGATTACTAGCACACATGCTGCAATGCTAGCTGTCGCAAGAACAAATGAAACATATGCAAACGGTTGAAATTCAATTTCATTTGTTAAAGTAATGTTCAGGGATTCCCATATTGTTGCATTTTCAGATGTAGTTAAATTTGTATAGTTATGACTATTACTCAAGTCAGTTTCGTTACTATTAAACATTGTTAATACTCAATGTAATGCATCTTTTCCCAGTGAATAATCTTGTTAATAGCTTTTGCATTTGAAGGAAAAAAGTAAACGCAATAATAAAAGCATGCGGAATCGCAGAAAAGTCACAAAACAAATTGCTTCAATACTTAGGTATATTCTAAATTTGTTAAAAGAAAAACCAATAATAACATTTAACCAATAGATATACAGTTGTATTGGTAGATTGATTTTGTCTGTAATAAACATACACAATGATGTCTAAAGTGGTAAAATCGAGAAAAAAAATATTAAAAGTGAAAACAAGGGACACAGACAGTCTTTTACAAACAAGTTTAGTCCCTAGTCCAGTCGATTTGTGCAGATTTTTGACAAAATTGCTCAGATTGTGGTAAAAGCATAAAATTTGATATAGTAGTAGTATATGTCATGGACAACATTTTAAGCTATGGACCCACTCTGAAAGTCGAAATTTGTGGATGAGGCGGCCATTTTAAAATGGCGGCCGTTTGATCTCTGTAGATTAATAAAACAAATCATGAAAATGATATTAGAGAAGATATTGACATGAAACCTGGTTAATAGGACAACAGTGCTGATTTCAATTGTCTTGTTAAACAAAAGCTTTGGAAATATTACCAATATTGAATGGCGGCCATCTTGAAAAATCTTGATTTTTTTTTAAAGCCAAAATATGTAGTCATTTTTCGATTAAAATTTTAAAAAGTGCATTGTCGAAGATATACAAATGAATTTGTTTGAGCTATATAAACAGGAAAAAAAGTGAGCATACCCCCTCCCCGAGTTATTCTTCTGTTTCGTATCGGGTATAACAGCATTAAAATGCGGAACACGAAGAGGATCATAAAATGAACTATTACTCTAAAGGCAATATTCGTTCCACCGCTTGTTCAACATAGAATAACATTTTTATAATATTTTACAAGTACAAATAGCAAGAAAATATGTGTATACCTGTCGTTTATAATAATTGTCTGATTACAGGATAATTCGTTTTGTTGATATTGTTCATTTGAAACAAATTTCAAAAACCTTGATTGCAGACATGATGAATTTCATATCATGCAAATAATGTTAAAAGAACATCAATTACTCAAATGTTTTCAATTGACGTTAAAAATATCTAACAATAAATGAAATATACATGTTTTGCCAAACCACACTCTGTCTTTTAAATTCGATCACATTGTCATCCACATTTACATATCGTAGTACTACTTAATACTGCCTTTACACATTTGCATTTCCTTAGTAACCATGTTCACTTTGACTTATAACATGTATAAGTTGAGCGCTTACTGCAGAAAGTTATTATATAGTCACATGGTATATTCATCACAGATGACAAGGCCTGTCATCTGAGAACTTCATATATATTGATTATTTTTGGGGTAGCCATCTTTAATGATGGCCATTTTGAAAACATGATTTTTCAATATATCATTATCCGCTAATCTTTTTAATTCACTGTTTGCATTCATACATTTGTTACTAATCTATATTTGATATTTACAAAGTGGTCAGATAAAGCATGCATATGTTTACAAAATAAAGATATCAGTATCAGAATTTTTGTTACTTACATGTTTGCCTAAGTTACTTTTTAAAACATAAATTACGTATATATGATATAATTTATGACCGAAAGTTGTTGTTGGAAAATAACAAAATTGTAGATTTCGAAAACCCTGGGGCTAGATATCAGAAGAAAATTATGGACGATTAGACTGTTAGGAGTGTGTGAAACGGTGAGAGAGGACATGTGAGGGTTTGCAATGCCAAGCAGATACAAATGGAACAGACATGGACATTTGAGCTGGCAATAACTCTTTTGATGCAAACATATAAAGATGTTGGGTTTTGAAATGCTTTTCCTTTCACTCAATTCGAAACAGTTGAATGAGGGCTATGGAGCAGCAGAAACACTCCAGAATCACAAGGCATAATGGCACAAATCATGTCAAACAAATGTTCAGATCTCAAAATATTTCATCAGTAAAAGGGAAAACATACTAGATAAGCTGCCAATTGAAAGAAAACAATAAGTAACCAGACACTGTAAGGTGATACTGGATCAACAAAATCAATGACTACATTGTATTTTTTCTGTGGTGATGTATCTGAAGATCTCTATGATACATCGACATTTTCAAATCGACAACGTAGGGCATGACTGTGCACCTGTACTACAAAACATATTCCCCTAGCCAAAGTAAGAGCTGAAGATGTCAACTCACTAATATCCTGCTTGATGATTGATAAAACTTGACGACATAGCAAATCAGAGAGTACAAGATACAGATAGAAAGCCAGGAATATTTTATCTATGGAGCTGTGCTTTCCAAAAAAATAAAATACATTGATGGCACACGGTCTGGAAGAGGTATTGTACTTAATCTCCAAGCTTGCAGATCACGCTAAATTGTAAAGTAAGCCTGGAACAACTTGGAGTTATCATGGAAGGAAGAACTGCTATAACACTGTTAACAAAATTGGAATGTAGCTGCCATAGCAAGCATACAAGCAAGATAAATTAGTTCTCTTGATTTTCAATAAAGGTATTCATGACGCTCTCAAACAGACCTCATAATAAAAGGGTAAACATAAAGGCATCACCATAGCCATAGCAGGCAAAATATATAGGCTTGATTCTACAAATAGCTTTATAGGGACACTCAGTAAACGCTGTTCACACGAATCAGTTCAACAGACATAAGTTTCCTCAGTAAGAATTATACATGATGGCTAAACATCGCGACACAGTCTAGTTATATCGTTGAGTGGCAAACAAATACACCATTTTTCAGCTATAAGAGTACAATTGTGCAACTCGTAGTCGAAAGGATACAACTGCAACTTATCAGTCAGTCCTCAGATAGAGAGTGAGATGTCTCAAATATTGTGGAACTGATTCATTTGAAAGCCTACATTGAATGTCCCTGTAAACCTTTTTATAGTAACAAGCCTAACTCTTCAAACTATTCTAGTTACTTTGACTATGAAGAGGCCTTCACCATCACGCCTAAAACACATGGCCTGTTTCAGAACTTCCCCAACATATTCGTTGAAAATCTTCAGAAAGACACAACCATTCATGTGTGCTTGCATATGATCTATGGCAGCTAGTTTTCAATTTTTAGAAGTGTTGTATTAATCATTCCTTTCATGACAACTCATATTTACCAAGAAAATTTACTGTACAATTTACAGATATCATTAATTTCAAATATTAAAAAATTCCAGACTACGAGCCGCCACTGTTTTCTATCATTTTGGCGAGGCCAATTCCATGAATAACAGATTCTTGACTTTCTTTCTGTCTCACGAATTCTGTCTAATTGTCTTGTCTTGCAGTTTTAAAAAACATGTAGCATGTTATCTGCTCCTGAAATATTAATCTCCAGCACTTAGTCTGGCTTTAAGAACAATGGTTAGTACGTAGTTCAAGTGACAGTAACGTACACTATTGTCGATCATAATTGTCGATGCTTCATGATGAATGATAGTCAGATACCTCAGCAAAAAGAAAGAAAAACAAAACACCCTGCAGTCATTGTTCTTGTTGATTCATCACAACTATGGCTGGTTATTTTACTGTTTTTTCCATCCGTGACTCATCTTAGACATATTTGTCGTTTTTCCTGACAAAAAATATTTTGATCTCAAGATTTGCCTTGAAAGGATTAGTACCTTTTGCCTTGTGATTCTCCCATTATATGGCCTTCATGAACTTGGAGCAGTTGTATGCTTACAACAAATGACTGATTACCAGCTCAAATGTCTATGTCTGCTCTTTTTGTATTTGCCTGGCATGGTAAATCCTCACGTGTCCTCTCTTCGCGCTACGGAATTTTTTCCAGTCTTTTTTTTATTATTTTTTTCAGCTCCAGTGATTTTAATAGCGACGCAGTTTTCCTTTTCAACATACAGTGGTCATAACTCATATTGTATATACACATTTTTTGGTGGTAAAAAGTTAACTAAGCCCTATATGCTTAACTGCAATTAAAATAATTTACGTATTTCTTTACATACATTTATTTTTTAACCATGTTTACATACGCATGTCTTATTTGAGTACTTGGTTAATATATATATATTAACAGTCATAAATAAATGATTAGCAAAACTATTTATTTGTAAATGCAAATAAAACTTAGTACTCATTCAAAAAACAATTTAGGATAGCGAATAATGAAATATTGGAAATTTACGTTTCCGCAATGGCCACCATTCAAGATGACCACTAAATACGTCAGTACCTCAAGTGATATTCTTTGTCATAAGAAATACGAAAGTTTATCAAAATTGGTAAAGAAATATATTTTTCATATTTTTTCTGATTTATTTTATTATTTTTTTGGACATGATTTCAAAATGGCCCCCCAGAGCCGCCATTTTGATTTTCTGAATTGGGTCCATAGCTAAAAATCTTAGTTATGACCTCAACTAACACTCTGCAAAGTTTGATGCTTTTGCCACAATCTGAGCAATTGTTTCACAATTCGACTGGACTACCCACCACATTTTGTGTGTGCCTGTCCAAAGTCCAGAAGCCTGTTGTGTAGTGGTTATTGTAAGTTCCTGTCCGTCGTATTAGTTTTGGTTTTGTCAGGTTTGATATATCTTCCTCTTTTTGAATTTACCTTGGAGTTCGGCATGTTTGCAGATATATTTTCTATGCTCGTATAATAAATTCTCAAATCCTGCAAACAGAAACAAACGCTATACAATGCCATTAAGGATAACATCATTTTTCACAATTGCAAGGACAATTAATTTTTGAATGATATTTGTTTTTAAAGATTTACACGTTAATAACATCGATATTAAGACAAAATCTTTCACGGACAATAGGGGACATATATTCAGTAAAAAGTTGAAATACTGGACTAAAAGTAATACTAAAAAGGTTGATGTTTATCAACGTTTGCAAAAAAAAATGCCACTTCATTAACCAATAGAACAAACGAAAATCCTAACTTGGTACAGGCATTTTCCAAAGAAAATTATTTCTCTAATTTTTGTGCTATTTTCACATTTCTTGATCGGTGTGCAAAACATATTTCTCCTCACTAGGGAAATGTTTGTTTTCGGCAAATGATTGGTCCAAACCTAATTATGACGTCAAATGTTCTTGGTGTCTTATGCATTTTTCTATTGTGACGTCATGGGAAAAGACGACCATGCAATGGCAAGTTAATATGATATTCTGTATGACATTTGGCAATGAACAATAATAAGGATCCTAGGTATTTGATTGTATATCCGTGGATACCAATTTTAGAAGATTAAGGAAAACTCGTGATTTTGCAAAAAAAAATCTGCATAAATTCATATACTATTAGAACTTTTTTTAATTCATTGGATATTGGAATTTCACAAAAACAATTGTATCTACCGAATAATAATGAATCTACAGTTTTAAACGGATGTCATGTGGTTGATGGAAGTCATAATAAAATAGAATAAACAATCATGTTACGCCTATCGTATCAGGTCTAAATGTTGATTAGTCATATCATACCTCCTTGACAAATATGATCAGTCAGGTGCGTTACTTAAACAAGTAACTTTTTTCAGTTACTTATATAGATAATTTTTGTTTTTAAAAAATATAAAATTACTCAACAGAGTTATTTTTAATTTCAATAGAAGCAGGGACTTAATGTAGTTCACATGAATTTTTACATCATTTTGTATCATTTTAAGAATTTGTAAGATTTGAGAGGGGAATAGACATAAAGGGTTACTTTAAAAATAATGACAAAAATGTTACTTAAATAAGTTATTTTGTACATCTTTGAAAGAATTAGTAATAACACTTATTTAAGGAACATTATTTTGGGTTACAAATTATAAATAACTTCAAGTCTTAATTAATTCATCAGTTTCTATCTATTTACGTATATCTGTCTACCTTCAAGATTTTGAAGGAAAGAGATAATTTAATAGTCCCAAGAGACCAATCTTTGATCAGGAAGCTTCGATATCAAAGATAAGTGCGTCATAAAAGCAATTAGTGTTTCAGAAGGATTAGATTTTATATTTCATGGGAAAAAAACCAGATGACTGTAGAAATTTGTTAAAACTAGTACAATTTGTAGAATTGGTCACTTATACAAATAATATTTAGAAAAGTTACTTGTATAAGTAATTTTTAAAATAGCCTCGTTTTCAACATTACTTATTTAGGTAATTTTAAAAGTTACTTGTTTAAATAATGCCCCTGACTGTATGATGTTGACCACGAATACACTGCTTTTAATGATTAATATGTTTGTTTGCAAATCAAATGTTAACTGCTTGATATAGAAATTATGTGTTGACAACTTATAAAATTGAAAATCAGCGACATTTCATAATTTAGAAATCCTTAAAAATAGGAAGTAGGCTTTTTGTTTAACAAAACATGAAGAACTAAACATTCCTTCCATGACGCTTACAAACAAACACATTCTAAAAGTTTCCTTATAAAGGCCGTTATACTGCTTTGTATGCCAAATGCTCAAAGACACCCCTTTCAAAATTATTAAAATCCTTTTGATCAGGAATCAGAACAGTGCATTATCATTTCTAGAAATAGCATACTCTACAGTTTTGCTCTCGGAGCGCTGTTAATTAGATTTGGAAAGTTTCAGATATCTGTTACAACACATCTTTGTGTGTTCGATATTGTTATAATAGAGTCGAGTGTTTGAGTTTTGTTAGTTTTATGGATTTGTATTCTCTCAATCGATTAATGAATTTTGAACAGCGGTATACTACTGTTACCTTTATTTATGAACTTTCCTTTTTTTAAATCTACCTTAGACATGTTAGAGTTCGATATTTTTGTGAAGGCATTTATTGGTTCAATTTCCCAGGATCTTCTTTCATAATTGCTTGTACATAGTTGTTTGTAATAAAGCCATGAAACGAGGGTGTTAGTTGGCAGTGTTGAATGTATTCCTTCGAAAGTCAGGAATATGACAGTTCTTGTCCATTCGTTTTTGATGCGTTTTGTTTGATTTTGCCATGTGATTATGGACTTTCCCAATTGATCTTCCTCTAAGTTCAGTATTTTTGTGATTTTACTTTTTATCGATGCCATGATCATTCGGTTGACGGTCATCCACACACTTTGTCGAAGATGACAAGGAAACTGTTATTTTGTCCCTTTACCTGTCCCTCGTGTGACACTAACGAATTCTAATTCAACTTGGTAACACAGTGGATGCCAATAATAAAGCAAATGTGTGTATCATTTTGGGAATCTGAGTTTAATCAATCATTTGATTGATTTCGTTACTCTTTAGAACTTATGCATTGATTTTTTTTATTGTCGCAATTGTAAGTTTCGTTTTCGACATTGAAATATTTGATTTTCCCCTAGTATATATTCCTGCTCAACATATGATAACTATTCATAAAGATTCTCTCACGTTTTATTAGTACAAGTAAAGAAACGGATTGAGAAATGCACATTAAGTTCTGTTAGTTGTATGATGATTTCCCAATGTGTTGTGCTTATTACGTGAATTATTTGTTTGTTTATGATTGTAAAATACCCTATGTCTCTTTTTGGTTCATATATAAAACAATGTCTGTAAATGTGCTCCAACTAATGTCACTTTTGAAGTTTAAACAAATTGTTGAAAAGAAACTTTAGTACAAATAAACAAAATAGTATATTGTCTGTATTTGCATTACTACATGTAATTGTTCCGACATTCAATATGTGTTATTTGTCTTAATTTAAGCAAATATTATTCGATATTGAAAAAATAATTCAAAATAAATATATATATATATTGATCTGCTTATCCTTCTGGAGCACATGATATGATGTTTTCAGTTGATGATTTACTAATGAGTTTGATTTCCCTTTTAGAAGCGTTCACCTTTTGTTATGTCTTTTAAAAAATGGAAAACAACACGTTTTATAATTTATTGCGTCCGAAGCGCTTTTCTGGATATACCTTCATCAGGAACGCTCAAAGCCAAACATTTCAAATCCGAAGATGTATAAGTACCGAAAATCGTTGAAGAGCTTTATGTAAAAAAAAACTAAAATAAATAGCCAAATTCATCTAAAGCCAACTTTGTCTGAGGGAGTTGAAACCTTAGTTTCATAATAATTTCAAATTTATAAACAGACAATTTTAGTAAAGTTTGTTAAATCATGTCAGTACCGAAGCACTGACTACTGTAGTAGTATCTACAAATTTTATAATTTGATACGTACTTATGACGTTTGTCTTTACAAGTAGCTCAAAATGCCCACACAAATTACTAACTGATTGTGTTCTCAATTGAGTATCTATTGTTTCAGATAAAAAGTGTTTTTAATGTAAATCAATATCTTAAAAACATAGCAAAGTAACATTTTGTAATCAAAGGACAGTATACAATTATTTCCTTAAGTACTAAAATTTACAGACAGTTCTGATTTCAAAAGAACTGGTTCCAAGAATTGAAAACACAATTCTTCAAATGTTATAATTTGGTACGCCAGAAGCGCTTTTCATCAACATAAACTCTTAATATCGCAAAATATGAACAAGGATTAATTCAAAGAATATCATTTGATGACATACACATACAGTGCATATCTTTAATCTGAGATTGCCTTTTGACAAACTGATCTAGTAGACACGTCTATTGCTGCGAAATATATTACACCTATTCATTTAAGTGCTTGAACTTTCTACGGGGGGGGGGGTGTAACAGCTGAGTTTATAATGGATAAAGTCGTTATGGATAAGGAGCAATGTAAAACAACGTATAAACATTTTCTTCTTCAAGAGGTCTTACCTTGATAGACAAGGGATGCAAGATATGATTAATAATAATTCTCTTGAGTAATAGGTTATCACGTGACATTGATAATGATAGATTGTTGGATATTTGTCTCTTGAATTCAAAAAGTAACTCATTGTTATCACATAATACTCTTTTTTAGACTTGTAGATTATTAAGACACACTTTTCCATCGCAAGGAAAAACATTTTTTTTTCGTTCACCATGTTGATGAATGTATGTTATTTATGCTAGTTTAACAGATAAATATAGATCTTAGATATATTTCATTAATTTCATATATTAATGCTATACACATTTTATTTCTTTGTGGAGTATAACTTTAGTATTAATGTGAATGACTTTTGTCGCTGTTTATTGACATATACCATGCGTCGTCTCCTTTTAGTCATAGTTAATTATTTGTGTCATTTTATTGTTTACAAAATGGTAGGTGTGATTATCAGTTTTGTTTTCAAAAAAATCAAATTAAAAAGGAAATAAACAATATGATATCAAAAGGTATATATATTGGGTACCCATTCTTACAAATAGTTAATAAATATCACGATATATACCCCAAACATTGATACCTATTTCCGGTAAGAATTTTTAGATATATATTTCATAATATATACCAGAGTCAAATTTCAATTTGTAATCTTCTTTGGTTAAGTTTGTATTGAATTTATGTAAATCAAATGATTTATAAAGTAAAATATCAAAAATACCGAACTCCAACGAAAATTCTAAAAGGAAAGTCTTTTATCAAATGGCAAAATTAAAATCTAAAAGACAAAATGGAAAACATTTAGCATATTCCTGACTTGGCACAGGCATTTCCTTATGTAGACAATGCTGGATTGAACCTGGTTTTATAAGTAGCTAAACCTCTAACTTGTATTGCAGTCGCCTAAAATTCCATTATATTGACAACATAGTCTGAGCAAAACAAACAGACACAATAGGTAAACAAGTAAAAGATTGGGATTCAGCAGTCGATATTGTGTTATTATCTTAATCTATTTATTCCATGTTTACGCACGTTGGATTTTCAAAACATTTAAGGATCTATCCATGCTATGCACAGGGAGATTATACGTTAGAGGTACATAGTATTACTACTTACGTTTATTCCAATCATATTCTAATTACAAAAATGGAAAAGTACAAAAATATGATTTTTTTTACATTCATTTAAAAACTATATCAACGATTAACCTGGAGATTTTATCTGCGAATTGTAAATATAAAACAATCGAACGTGATATATGTTTTATAATAATGTTCTATTTTTTTAAAATTGAAATGCTACTAATACTACATATCCCTGTTCACTTAAAAATAACATTGAATACATTTGGTGGGTACAAAACGATTTTCCAGGTTTAGGAACGCTTAAATTAGAAAATGTTAAAGATGTGTAGCTGAAAAAGGAAAACTTTTATAAAGTGAAAATTTTGAAATTTTGATCCATTTCTATGAAACACATCTTAAAAAAACATAGAAATGCTTTGTTTGAAGTGTTAAGGCTGTTTAATTAAAAAGTTTTATGAACAATGCATTGTTTAAACAGGGCCCAAGATAGCGTCAAGTGGATTGTGACGTCATGAAACGATGTTATTTCAGAACCATCCGGATTGAAATAGATAGTGATAAGGTGGAACAAATCAGAAAGTTTATACATCGAGTCAGAAATTCAAACATTCCGGATGAATAGTCGTCATCTCCAAACATAAAGAAATTCAGAAATTTGCACTAAAAATTAGACAGACAAGACATGACTGAACTAGAGAAAAGCCATTGTTTCCCGAATTCAGTGAGGGGAAAAGTAACTAGTGGACTCTTTTGAAAGAGTTACAGTCAACTCCCATAAAATCAACATGTCATTTGATATATCTGTATTATGAAGTACCGAAGCCCTTTTCGGGTGCAGCAGTATTAGTATAGTATTTATTGTATGTGTGTGAACAGGTAAGCAAGATATACGGTATTGTAAGTCACACATTATGTTTTTGCAACACATAGGTTATATGTGATATATAACATTGAGCGATACATACATGGTATAATCAGTGAAACAAAGGTTAAGTATATATCACTTTAGTATACATGTTTTGGTTATATATATTATTTACTGCACTACATTACATATACATTTGTTGATACTTACTAGGTATATATATTTTTTCACTCTTTTTGGTCTTTTAGAAAATGTTGTTGGTGATGTATTTAGACCCTTCTACAACGAAAGTTGTTACATGCACACGTATAAAAATTGCGGTTTTTATCCAACGCAATCATAGGTTTGAACGTTGTTTTCAATTTAGACTTGTTTATATTTATTTCGTTTGGGCTTGTATTATGTTTTCCCTCCGGTTTATATAACCCGTTCATCCTATTTTGACTCTTTAAAATCCAAGAGTCTATCCTAAATTGAGGTTTAATTAAAAAACCTTCCAAATACTTTTCGATCCTTTACATCACTGAAGAGACATATATTGTAGAAATCCGGAAATGGTATAAAAAATTTAGCACCTCATTTTGTTGTTTACCATCTTTGCCGCAAGTTTATTGTTTTCTACTTGGTATTAACTTAATATAGAAATCCATATTACCCAACAATGTTAGTTCTGTAAATTTGCTTACGCAATTTTATTGTTGTTCTTCTCTCGCCGGGATTCAAACCCACGCTACTGATATATCGTGACAACCACACGACCACCTGGGCTTCATAAAATGAAGCTTTCCATGGCCGGGTCTTACCTTTCAACGTCAGTTTTAATCTAGCGTCGTACTACAGTACATGAAATATAAGGCATGGAGATGTTATTTTTACAGATCACCTAAATTATCTATAGTAAAGGATCCTACAAATTAATGTAAGATACAGTCACAGAAAATAATTATATTTATAAGTACGTCTGAGCCAGTGACAACTCTACAACAGATGTATCCATCGGATCACCAGCAGTGATGGTGATACATTGCTGTGTACATTATGTTCATACAACTCGTCTAAACATCAATCCAACAATGTAAGATCTTTAAATTTGATTTCGAACCCATGCTACTGAGATATCTTGACACCAAATCGCCTGCAATGTAGCCGTCCCGCTAGACCACGCGACCAACTGGGCTTCATAAAATGAAGTTTTCGATGGCCGGGTGTTACCTTTCCACGTCAGTTTTAATCTAGCGTCGTACTACAGTACATGATATATAAGGCATTTTCTGTGACTGTATCTTACATTAATTTGTAGGATCCTTTGCTATAGATAATTTAGCTGATCTGTAAAAATAACATCTCCATGCCTTATATATCATGTACTGTAGTACGATGCTAGATTAAAACTGACGTGGAAAGGTAGGTATGTAACGTAATAGTTGTCGTTGAGTATATATTCCTATTTTATAAAATGAATATGGGCTGTGACATAACACGGGAAGTAAAGGAAAAATATTTTATTTCAAAATTTAAATGACGATTGAATGCAAAGTATGCATTTTTTAATGAGTGATCATGCCGTTCCGTACTATTATATATAGACTAAGTGTAATACGATTTATTTCCCTTTATATACTCAACGACAACTATGACGCTACATACCTTCCGTTACATAGTAACGTTAATCATGTATAGTTTCACTTGAAGATTGTTATGTAAATACATGAAAGTACTTGTGAAAAAAAACTATTCAGACCAGAAATGTCGGATTTATTAGTAATCTATATATATTTCTATACACAAGAACATTTATTATACTGACTTATTAACATAAACAATTTTTATACGTGTGCATGTAACAAATTTCGTTGTAGAAGGGTCTAAAAACAACACAAACAACATTTTCCAAAAGACCAAAAGAGTGAAAAAAATATATTTCAACAACACGCATTTGACTGGCAGGTCGAGCAACTGATGTTCTTAAACCCTACTGACTGCCATTGACGATTGCCAAAAAAATTGATTACAAGGTGTAACAAAATGGATCTCTATATTAATTTAATACCAAGTAGAAAAACAATAAACTTGAGGCAAAGATGGTAAACCACAACATGAGGTGCTAAATATTTTACACCATATCCGGATTTCGACAAGTAATGTCTCTTCAGTTACGTTAGGGATGCAAAAGTATTTGGAAGGTCATTTAATCTACCTCAATTTAATATAGATTCTTGAATTTTAAGAGTCAATAGTGGATGAACGGATCATATAAACCGGAGGGAAAATATAATACAAGCTCAAACGAAAAAATATAAACAAGTCTAAATTGGAAACAACGTTAAAACCTATGATTGCGTTAGATAAAAACCACAATTTTTATACGTGCGCATGTAACAAAATTCGTTGTAGAAGGGTCTAAATACAGCACAAACAACATTTTCCAAAAGACCAAAAAAGTGAAAAAGTATATTTAAACAAAACGCATTTGACTAACAGGTCGAACAAATGATGTTTTTTAACCCTGCTGACTGCCATTGGCGATTGCCAAATAAAATTGATCACAAGATGTAACAAAATAGATCTAAATATAAATTTAATACTAAACAGAAAACAATAAACTTGTGGCCAAGATGTTATGCCACAAACATGAGGTGTCAATATTGTTTTAGTACACCAGATCCGGATTTCGGCAATAAAAGTCTCTTCAGTGATGTTAGGAATCGAAACGGTATTTGGAAGGCCATAAAGTTTACCCTCAATTTAATATAGGCTCTTGAATTTTAAGAGTCAATAGAGGATGAACGGATCATATAAACCGGAGGGAAAATATGAAACAAGCCCAAACGAAAAAATGTAAACAAGTCTAAATTGAAAACTACGTTCAAACTTATGATTGCGTTGGATAAAAACCGCAATTTTTATACATGTGCATGTAAAACAAATTTCGTTGTAGAAGGGTCTAAAAACAGCACAAACAACATTTTCCAAAAGACCAAAAAAGTGAAAACGTATATTTAAACAAAACGCATTTGACTAACAGGTCGAACAACTGACGTTCTTTAACCCTGCTGACTGCCATTGGCGATTGCCAAATAAAATTGATCACAAAATGTAACGAAATGGATCTAAATATAAATTTAATACTAAACAGAAAACAATAAACTTGTGGCCAAGATGTTATGCCACAAACATGAGGTGTAAATATATTTAACAGTTTTCAAATGCTGGAAACCAGGGGCGAAAAATACCAGAGGGACATTCAAATTCATACAGTGAAAATAAACTGACAACGACAATAAAAACAGATAAATAATAGTACACAAGACACATATCGGCTAAGATCTAATTAAAATAGCTTTATATATTTGTCTAATGACAGGAGCCTTGTAAGATGTATTATCACATCTTCATGTTTTAAATGTTTGGTAATGATGACATTCATGTGATAGCGTTTGTATTATTTATTCATAACCTTTAATAATAATTTTGGATGTGTTTCTTGATATAATAAGCCATTGATAATTTTGAGTAGTAGTTGTCTCCCTTTCCTAATGTAGATACTCCCAGAAGCTAGAAAATTCAATCATATTGCAATGTGATTTTAGCTTTTGTGTTTGTGTTTAATACTGTAAATTTAAAAAATCATTGCGTGCATTTATTATGCCGATTTATCGGAAAAAAGGACAAAAAAGCGGGTTTAGATATTGCGATTTCGAAAAATCTGCACATCAATGTTTTAGTTATCTGAATGCGAGTTTCTAAATTTACAGTTTTACAGATGTATCTTAATTATGTATTCAATTGTTTTTCTTTCTTTCTATTATATTGGCTATTGGATTAAAATTACGTCAAGGCATTATTGTTTTGGTTTATTTTTAATGTGAAAATTTTTATTGATTATTAAAAGCAAATATGCGCTATATATATTGATTTCAAAGTTAATAAAATTCATTTTGATTTTTCTGGACAAATCAAATTTCGGATTATGACTCTACTGCTTATCTACAGGTATTATAAAACTATGCCACACAGTTTTGCCATAAGGATTAAATGAGAGAGAGTAAGCATGGAGGATACAGTATATATGATTTACACATCATACACTAGATAAAATATAGACACTGCATTTTGTCAATATACGAGACAAAGTCACACCAAGTGTCTTTGCATGGAGGAAAAGCTCTCACACACGAATGAAGTTCAAGTCAATAAAACACAATTGGAATCAGAAATCTTGGGTCTACTATACATTATTTCTTTTTTGTGTACAACCTTTTATAAAATTATTAAAAATCAAAACAAATTATCAGTTCCAAAAACATGAAACACCTTTACGTCATACGCGGGAATAATGATGATGAAATACTGATGCCCTATAGTAGATGTCAACAAAGGTTGAAGGCATGTCTCCTATACATGTGTCATTGGCGATAATTCATACTGATTGTCACCATTACAGCTGTTTTGGATTTTTCTGGCCAAGTCTATATCTGTATGTTTTTGCTCTTTAGTTGGGTTGTTGTCTCTTTGACACATTCTCTATGTTTATTGTTTAGACAAATAATTATTTTAAAACGTGTAGACTTATATTGTTAAAGACAGTCTATATTATAATGGAGCAGCTAAAATCGCATGGACAAATGAAACGTTTTTAGTTTTATTTTATATAGATTAGACCGTTGGTTTTTCCTGTTCAAATTGGTTTACATTTAGTCAAGTACTATTGGGACTCTTACAGCTTAGTGTTATGTGTGAGCTAAGGCTCCCTGTTGAAGGTCGTACTTTAACCTATAATTGTTAGATTCTTATACATTAAGACTTGAATGGAAAGTTGTCTCATTTGAACTCATACCACATAATATCTAGCAACTAACAGCAATAGCAATAAAATACAAATCGATCCAATGCAATCCAGCTTTTTATTAAATACAATGATAATACGATGTCCGTTTGTTTTCAAATTAATAATCATGCAGAGAAAGACATACAACATCACGGCAATGAGAAAGCAACAATCATGAAGCATTACAATGTAAAAGTATTTAAAGAAACAAAACTCAGTCAAAAAATCAAAGAAAACCGGAAGAATGCAGAGTGGTGTTATAATCCAAAAGTAGTTATAATATCTGTTAAGCCAAATACACCAATAATCAAATGTTGTACTTTGTTACATGCATATGCATAAAAAGAGACATTTGTAAAATATTGATACCACCTTGAGGGACGAGCATGTAATCTCCCGTGTAGGTAATACATATTGCTATGTAATTTAAAAAGTATTCCTCAACTGAAAATTAACAGAAACAGACTAAGGCATAAAGATAATCCATTCTGAAGTATCGATAAGATGGGTTTTGGTTTTGGTATTATCAGGCTCATTCAGCAGCACTGACAGAGGCAGTCGTGGCATTGCATAACTTTCCAGCACTTATTCTGCATCGAGCAATAATTATATGTTTTTTTTATATTCTGAACGACTATTTTCTTCCCAAACTTCTTTTTTATTACATATCAATTATTTTGTAAGTTTTATACATGTTATACTTTGTGCTAACTCGTTCATAATAGAAGAAGATCACACTTTATAAAGAAAGTTACATGCGAAATAAAAATTAAATTTATAAAAGTAAAGTAATATATATATACGTTTCTCACCTGATTAACAACCCCAAATGTTCCATGTTCATTTCTCATGTTGTCTTATTCGGTTGTGTTTCCTTTCTCCGGTCTTTCATATGCATGCATTTATGATACTGTTCAAATGGATCCTCTGGATTGTATTAAATATACATAAGACTTAACAGTATATGAACAAATTATCAAAAATTATCAAACGCCTTTGCAAAGTCTATTAAAAGTAAATTCTGACATTTTCCTAGAAGTTCCTTGGCATATTAAACTTCAAATAGGGGCGGGCAATGAATTAACACATTTGCAAAAGACACCTTATTTCAATTTCTAAAAGGCAAATTCAAATATAAATTAAAAAGCATTCATACCAAATAGTTTTTAAAAGAGGGACGAAAGATACCAAAGGGACAGTCAAACTCATTTAAAGGTGCGCAATATAATACAAATAATTCGTAATACACGAAAACCTAGCTTTAGCAAACAAGCAATTAAAATTAAAAAATATCCTCTTTTTTTAAATTTCTTAATAGTTAATGAAATAAAATGCGGTAGTTGTCCGACTGTGTCTGAGGACACATATGTCCGTATTTTAATTTATGTAAGCTTCTCTTCATTGTTGTATCTTTTTCAAATAAAAATACCAAAGATTAAACAGTGTCATAATTTTCTTCAACGGGTCCCAAATGTAACGTTCATCATGGCACGACGTCATATATATCGAATGACTTCATTGTTTGACATATGACGTCACAGACCTCAAGCAGTCGTTTTTCTAGCACACGAAATGCAACCTTTAAAACAGCTGGCAGCAAGAGGTTTAAGGCATTTGATAAAAGCTTTGATTAACGAATTGAAGTCATTGTTTTTTATTAAAGTTTGTATATACTCAAATAAACCGAGTAATACTGAAATAAAGCTTTCATCTTTCTGAAATTTATTTAGCCTCAAATACTTTTTTTCTTTTTGTCTCATTTCGGTTCTTATACATCATCAGCTTCCAAATATTCCGCTTTGATTGTTTCTGTTGGAGCGAAATCCAATAAAGAGCTTCGGACACAGGACATCTATAACAGGTTGTTTTAATCGTTTAATACTGCATTAACAAGAAACTATACGTACTGGTCTGATAAAACAGTATTACGTTGTGTATTTCTTTAAGATAATAAATGAAAATTAAAACAAATCGCACTGCGCTTTCTCAATATTATTTTTATAGTGTGGTGTACTACTTTTAGAATATTCAGTCAGTACGTGTTTTACCATATCGAACAACAGACAACAAATGGCGGAGATAAATAAACTATCGCAATATAAAAAGAAAAGCCCAATCATCTGTTTATTGTTTACTTCTCGTGAAGATTCTGAAATGCTAAGGCTACGTCATACACTGACATCAACCTAGAAACAATAAGTAAAACACGACGTTGTAACACCCGCGGTACTTTCAAATAATTATACAAAATACACATATGACGAAGAATGACAATAAATTCATATGATAAATAGGTATGTATTTACATATTACGGATTTTTTTAGATGTTGAACACAAAATTACCCAAATGATCAAGTGCTTTCACATTGTGGATGGATAGCAACTGTGTAAGTTTAAAAATGGATGAATTTTACCAATACTATTTCTTAATACATTGATTTCTTACATCACTTTACCTATTACATCCTAAACAAATGGTATTCATCTTCATACTGCTTTTGATTTATGACTTTTGAACATCGGTAAACTACTACTGCATTTAATAACCATAATGTATAATGTTTAGAAAGCATGAACACCTATAATAGTGTTTAATATTAAAAAAAACTGTAGTATGGTTACATATGTGGTCAATTTCATCATGCACGAGCTTAAAGATAAAACAAAAATTAAAAAAATTAAAAACCAATTGTTCAGAGAACAATTGAAGGTCTTTCCACCAGTTAATATCTATTTTGATATTAAAATATTAAAATCAGTCTAAAATGTCAGTTCATATGGCTTTATGATGTATAGATATGAATTTAAAGCAAAGGTTAAAATCTAGAACGTCAAATTAACCTATGACCTTGACTTCAATTTGAAGGTCACAAACTGAGGATATCAAATCAAAAGACCCTAGGTCTCTAATACGTATGGTTAATAAGTTATATCACTTTACACATAATTTTAGATATGATAGGGGCAAAAACTCCCGATCATTGTCTACGCACCCTTTCAACTAAAATTATTAAGTTACGACATGTCGCAACAAACAATTTAGTCAAAATAATTTGTCGATATCTTATACGGTTTCTGGAAATGAGTGAAAATAAGCCTAATTCAAAAATTAGAATATGACCTTGACCTTTGACCTTGACCTTTGACCTTGACCTAATTTTCATTTTTTTGGACCAAGGACCTCAAATCAAAAGATCCTAGGTCTCTATCACTTATGGTGTTCCAGTTTAAAATACATTTCAAAATTTCAAATACAAAAGGGGAAATAACTCTCATATGGAGCGTTCATATTGCTTCGGTCGAAATTGGACAAATCATGCGAAGGATATAACTAGCAATTTTATAAAATAAATTTGTTTTAAATTTCATATCTTTAATGGGGAGGTTTAGATATTAAAAAAGAGGAAGTGGTATAATTGCCAATGAGACAGCCACCCACCAGAGAACAAAATGACACAGAAATTAACAATTAAAGGTCACCGTACGGCCTTTAACAATACGTAAACCCCATTCCGCGTAGTCAGCTATAAAAGGCCCCAAAATGACAATATAAAACAATTCAAACGTGAAAAATAACGGCCTTATTTATGTACAAATGAACGAAAAACAAATATGTAACAAATAAACAAACGAAAACCAGAGATCACTAATGCCAGAAAACATCAACTTTTGGTCATCACGGCTGTTTAACCTTATACACTGTATTTCTTAAATCGAATACTTGGCGTATTACCAAGTAAACTACAATGAAATTGGAAGATGATATGAATCTTCTTTATGCTAGCGCTACAGGGAAAGCGTCGATGAAGTTTGACTTGTTTACATCTTATACCTAGGCATGGGTTAATCATAATCAGTAATCGTTATGGATGAAGTGAATTCGTATACAACTAGTAACTTGGCATCTGTAATTATGTAACTAATGATTAAAAGTAACCTTAATTTAAAGAATTACAATGTAAAAATAAACAGATGTAAATATGATTATTTTTAGATTACTTCCTTATCGATTTTTTATATGAACATAATTTTAGAATAATACAGACATGAATACAAAAAATATCAAACTAGTATTCCCAATGAATGATTTATCAAATTTTCATTTGATTGAGCATATCTTTTTATAACTAGTTTAGTATAACAGAGTTGGACATGTAGAATAAAATTAACGGAGCATGGAATCTTTTACTCGGCATTTGTATCAAGAAATAACTTATTTTAAATATTTATTTGATGTACAAAAGAGTATAACACAAATACTGAACTATAATTCAACGTCAAAGCGGTAGTCTATACAAACTGATAAAAATCAATCAACAGAACAGTTGAAAAACAATTAAGTACCATATTCCTGACATCCATTCTCCGTAAAAAAAATAATCAGGTAGCTTGAGTGTCTTCCTCCTTCTTAAATTTAGAAAAATGCATCTAACAATCGGTCTAGATCGTCACTGATGAGTCTTTTGTAAACGAAACGCGCGTCTGGCGCAAGTACAAAATTTTAATCCTGGTATCTATGATGAGTTAACTCACAACTACCGGGTCGATGCCACTGCTGATGGAGTTTTTATTTCCCGAGTGTTTCAGCACTGATAAATTATCATTGATTTGGTTATAATTATAAATTAACTGTTAAAATGTAACAAAAAATAATTGAAATACTAAGGCTTTCTAACTCAGGAATATATTACTTTAGCTGTATTTGGCAAAAATTTTAGGAATCTTTTGTTCCAAAGGCTCTTTATTTTGGCTATTTATTTATTGTTTTATTCAAGCGTCCCTGATTCATGAGTCTTTTGTAGACGAAACGCGCGTCTGGTGCAAAAAAAAACAATTGTAATCCTGGTATCTATGATGGGTTTAAAAATAAAATTGAGAATGGGAATGGGGAGTATGTCAAAGAAACAACAGCTGAAGGCAGCCAATGGGTCTTCAACATTTATGTACATATTTAGAGAGTGGTATGTAATTTATGTTGTAGACTTTTTATGGTAAAATAGAAATTTATTTATTCTATCATATGTACCGCTGTAAAATCAGAAATTTTTTTTTAACTTTTCAAATATTTGTCTTATTAAATTAAAGGGGATATAATCAGATACAGTATTTTTATTATAATTTAATGTGTTGTGAATTTACCTATTTTATGATATAGCAAGAAAACCAGTCCTGTCATCACATTTTTTATATTTATCTTATTGGAAGACATTGTAAGATCTATCTTCTCATATTCCATTTTAAGTTCTATGGTGTAGTTTTTTTGTAGTAAATGCATAATCTTTACATAATCTGACAACTTTGCACAACATTTCGAGTGACCCATACTGTTTAGTATGTTTTTGAAAAATGGATGTTCTATATAACAAATTATTAAAAATTCTATGAATTTTAATTTAGATTCCCCCTCTCCCGGTTTTATAGCTACCTGAACCTGTCCGAAATCTAAAATAAATAAAAACTGAGTGACGAAAACATGGTGACATTAAGATTTCGATAGAAAATACGTTTCCGTTTAAGATTTGTAGAACAATTATTTAGAATGACAGTGAATGAAAATTTGCTTCAATTGAATGGAAAATTTCTAAAATTATTTTTTTAAAAGTGCAGCATCCTGGTTACCGTAAAAAAAAATATTGGAGAAAACACACACATCACAAATAAGTTCAAAGATTGCTGATCCTTTTCAGAAATGAGAGAAACAGTAACATAGGGAACCATGATAACTAGTTAACTGACTTGAAACATATGGATATTACACTAAAACATAAAATGTCAGCACATTTTTTGCAATTTCCTGAATTCCCAAAATATGCACGACTATTCATCTCACGATATTCCAGGTTAATTGGAACGGCACCTCCCTCAGAATCAGTAGTTAAATTGGTACGGAATATCAAGTGAGGTATTTTTCGTAATTAAATCACATAGACTTTTTATTGTCGCCCTACTACAAATGGAACATAGCATTCGGCATCTGTGAACAGATAAGCCATAACAGTGAACCAATTTGTGTTGTCGTCCATCGAATTTTCAAAGGGATGACTCCAACTTCACAACTTGAAACTCTTTGTTTAATAGGTTCTGTGTAAACAGGCACCATATATGAAGGAAAACAAGATAGGAAATGAAAGCTCTAAAGTATTGTAACAACCGGGATTATATATTCCTTATGCAGGCGCTCCTAGAATGTTGCAGCATATAAGTGGAAAGTTATCAACTGGAATTTGAAATAATCTCTTTCGTTTTAACTCACACTCATTGTCACTTCCAGATGTAAGTCGAAATATATGACAAACTTAACTCTAATTGTTGTATCTTTGATTTCAAGCTTGATTACAAGTTCATGACGGTACTTATTTATCCCAAATTTATGTATTTAGTTTGATGTTATATTTGTAATTCTCATCGGATTTTGTCAAATGTGTTGACGACTTTTCTGTTATATTCATGTGTTATGGTCAAGAAAATTAATCACCGTCTTCATTTATTAGATTTCATTTTGTTCAACGTAATCTGTACGATGTTTTACGTTTGAAGTTAGATTCAAAACAAACCGGACATATATATAATATAGTTAATTGCTATTATTTAGTATTGCAATGTGCATTGTGTTTAAATGTAATATCAGTATTTAGTTCTATTATAATCTTAAATCAATCCTATTTCTATCTTATTTTTGAGATATAGTTTTTCAAATGTTACGTCATTTTTGTGCTGTTTCAGAAATTCAAATGTGACGTAATTTTTGTGCCTTTTCACTACTTCGTATGTGACGTCATTTTTATGACTTTTTGCATTGAGGCCTGGACTAAGTTGGATGTGTCCATTTTCTGTGTTGGTCTACAATGTATTATGTATTCGGGTTTTGTTTTCTGTAATTAGTTAAGACGTCAGTTTTATCATGTATATCTTTTATATTCATTTGATAAAATTTACTGTTTGCAATAGCATAAATTGTTTTCAATAATACGGATGTTCTCATCACAAGCAGAAAACCCTAGCCGTATTTAGCACAACCTTTTTCAACTTTTGATCCTCAGTGCTATACAACTTTGTACCTTTTTTTGACTTTCGAACTTTGATATCTGAGCGTCACTGGTAAGTCTTGTGTGGACGAGGCTCGTTTTTGACGTATTGCATTTTAAACCTGATGCCTTTTGTTATCTATTATTCATGTGTTTCTTTGCTTATACGTTCTCCTATGTATTTGTATTGCAGTCCTGAAATATTATGTTGTCATTTTAATGTTATATTTAACAATGCCATTAAAGTGAAAGGTGTGGCATACCACAAAACAGATTCAACCCACCATTTTTTTCTTTAAAAATGTCCTGTACCAAGTCAGGAAAAATGCCATTGTTATATCATAGTTCGTTTCTGTGTGTGTAACATTTTTACATTGTGTTTCCGTTGTGTCGTTTGTTTTTTCCTATATTTTAGTGTGAATTCACATTACTAAAAGACGTGTCACGGTACTTTTCTATCCCAAATTCATGTATTTGGTTTTGATGTTATATTGGTTATTCTCATCGGATTTTGTCCGTTGCTGTGCGTGTTACATTTTAATGTTGTGTCGTTGTTCTCCTCTTTTATTTAATGCGTTTCCAGCAGTTTTAGTTTGTTACCCCGATTTTGTTTATTGTCCATATATTTACAAGTTTTGAACAGTGGTATACTACTGTTGCCTTTATTCATTAAGATAAATGCGTTCAAAGTAGTCACCAAAATTATGTCGTGAGATTTTATCAACGTTATAAAGAAACGTAAGTTAAGGATAATGCAAGCCTTATTTCATTTTTTAAGAAACTCCTATATGAAGTATGCCTCAAATAAATAAGTAGATAAGTAGATAAGAAGAACACAGTTGAATCATATGGGAATATCAACTGTTTGTTAAACCAGTTCTCTAAATCTAACAGAGATGTTGTCCATCAAGAAATCCTGCATTTTGATAATGTCAGTTACACAATCAAAACGTTTGAGATATGTTTTGCAAAGTACGATGTGTCAGTACCAAAAATAAGGTAGTTGTATCAATGTTGCCTTTTTTGTGGAACAACGCAGGACCATTTGTTTTCAATTTGTCGTTTAGGGGAATACTTGTTTAAAAGCTTAAATAGTCAAATGGTTTAATATTATTGCCAGATGAACAAGATGTATATGTGTTTACTATTTTGTTGTTTTATTGACATATATCCCATTTCCATTCGCAATATTTTACTTTTAACATGTATGGTATCCACATCTAATTCAATCATATTTTAGAGTAGATAATTTCACAATGATTTTGTTGGCCGACTTTGCTGATAAAATTAATAATCTTGAAAGAATTTCCGTGGAACATTTTTTGAAAGACATGCAATAACGCATTGTTTGCAGATACTATTGTAATGTATGTATCAGAAAGATTCTGTTCATTATCTTTGGTTTTAATTCCAAAGGAACACAGAACATATCTATGATAATACAAGATTCCCTTCTGTATAAACGCAACATTAACGTTTCAAGTTGTTTTCAAGATATTAAGATGGGAATTAAAATGTAACTCTTGTTTGCAGTTTGCATGAATGATCTTTATCTTCATGTCAATGAACGAATGTTGTATTTTCTAAGGAAACACAATTCCAAACATTTTGAATGTATCAACTATAAATGACTTTCTCTTTAAAATTTTCATCAGAGTTCGGTGTCTTTGTTATCTTACTTTTTCAATAAGAAGCTTTATACTGTTTTATATACCTATATGAAGTTATTTTCTTTCAGAACGACAAGTCATTCTTTTTCAGAATCAACCTGGACGATACCATATTTCAATGATATATGCTCCAAGGCATAAAATAATGACCTGTGTGAGGTCATTATTGTCCTTGATAAACATGCAATCTATGATTTACTTCAAAACTTAATTCGTTAAATAGTTTTTTGTTGCCGATTTTGAAATTTATTTTTTAAAGTTCAATCGATGATAGGTGTAAAAGAAACCGTCATTGTAGTCCCGCATTTTAATTTAAGAAACAGATAAAGTGGAGTTTTGTTGATTTATCGCGTACAATATAGAAACATGATCATATTTGTCAGATGAATTTTAATGTAGACTTAACAAATTCGTGTGTAAGATTTTGAAAATCTTATTGGGTCAAACTGAATAGCTTGATTGATTTTTGGTTGCTTGCTTAACGTCCAGTGGCAAATATTTCATGCATGTTTAGAACGATACACACTGAATACGAAATCATACTGTGACCTACATGTATTTATATTCGTCTTCGTGTCAGTTCTTAACTTTTTAAAATTTATGTATACCTTTTACTCTATCAAATGATCAACTAATAAGATAATCTTATATTCTATTGAATAACATTAACGTAACTCACGAAAGGGTCGGGTGCGCAGGGTTATATAATTATATCCTGATTATCTTATAATAAAATTTATTGCTATTCAGAAGACAATCTTTCTGAATTTTTCATTCGGAAAAATTGTTAAAAAAAAATAACTGCTTTTCCGCGATAGAAATAACATAACAAATAGAGAAACAAACATACCCCCTCCCCCTTTTCCATAAGCTAAGTTGTAAAATAAATTACTTACAACGTGTCTTGTATTTGTCATACACCGTTATCGGATGGTAACAATACACTTGTGTCTTACTTCATGCAGTTACAGTAATATTTTTTATTGTGTATGGATAATAATTTTTAAAAGGTTTATATCTAAATTATTTAGTGAGTTTTATTTTACATTCTAAATGAGCCGCAGGGCGTATTAAAACCTGAACGAATAAGAAAGGAATATCCCACTTTAGTGTTGTCTGTAAAATAGGATGCTAAATTTTACAAATCTTTATAAAATTAATATTTTCTGACGGTATATAAGTCAGATAATGCATATTTTAAGGTTTTTCTTGTCATAGAACACACCTCGAGGTATCAGGATTGTTCAAAGAAAGACCTCCCTACGGTCGGTCTTTCATTTGATCAATCCTGAAACCCCTCGGTGTGTTCTGCGACAAGAAAAACCTTAAAATATGCATTATCTATAACAGCACATTTTAAAATTTCTAACTGCACTTCTTCCTGTTAACTGCAGATACAGGATTTTTATTAAATGATCGTTGGAGGAAAGGTAAAACAGGTTACCCGTCCACCTTCACTCTGTGGTTTAGTTAGATGTATTTATATTTATATTCTAATTAGTTAAACCTTTTCAACCGATTAGTATAGTTCATTCTTATGTTGAACTGTTACACTACTGTTCCAGGTTAGGGGATGGTTTGAATCCCACTTACATGTCAGGAGCCTTAAATTCAGCGGTTGTCACCGGAGCACCTGAGATCACCCCTAGTTTTTGGTGGGGTTCGTATTGTTTATTCTTTAGTTTTCTATGTTGTGTAATGTGAACTATTGTTTGTCTGTTTGTCTTTTTCATTTTTAGCCATGGCGTTGTCAGTTTATTTAAGATTTCTGAGTTTGACTGTCTCTTTGGTATCTTTCGTCCCTCTTTTGTCGTTTTTTGATGTGTTACATATTTGTTTTTCGTTCATTTTTGTACATACATAAGGCCAATAGTTTTCTCGTTTGAATTGTTATACATATGTCATTTGGGGGCGGAGGTTTTATAGTTTACTATGCAGTTTTGGGCTTTGTTCATTTTTGAAGGCCGTAAGGTACTCAAAGTTTCTAATTTTTGTGTCATATGGTGTCTTGTGGTTAGTTTTCGCATTGGCATTCATACCACATCTTTGTTTTATATATTATATTTATGAAACATTATTGATGCTCCTTGTTCTCAATACTCTTACAGATGTTTGCTATACCGTTTTGAAATAACAAGCTTTTTAAAAGACTGATATTTATTGTGATATTTATTGATAGAATATAAAACACGGAATTAACAAAGCAAACATGTCAAGAAATATTTTTCTTTGTGTTCACCTCGTCAAAAAATTAAAATGAACAGGAATGATATAAAGGCGAAACAAAACACAATAAAACTTGAAACATTTCTTCATGTTATGGTATTTATTTGATATTAATCAGTCATATAGTTACTTAGTAATATTTTTTGAAAAATGATGATTTTAGTTGAAATGATAGGACATTTTTTGTACTGGGAACTGACTTTTGTCCAATGACTATGTATGTATAGTTCATCGCAATTACAGATAACTTCTATATATTTTTTATGATGTGATTTGTTTCTTTAAGGGTATGAGTTGACTTAGAAATTGTCTAAATATTTCACAAAGATAAGAAAAAACAAAACAAATAAAATGAAAACATTATATATTATTAAGTATTAAAAGATATTTTTAGATTGACTTTAGAGAATTAAATTTTTTACATTTATTTAAATATTGTTCAAGGAGACTTTTATTTACCAGTGTTTTATTATGGCTTTTGTATGGGGTTTATTCGAGGAAGGTTTTTTTCAGTGAAAACCACTGTGGTAAAATCATTAACATAAAAAGTAGAAATTGCCAATTAATAATTTTCTAGGTGAATTGCCTTTTTTTTATTATTTTTTTACACATTTTTTATAATGTAAAGGGATATAATCATAAAGCACAAAATAAATGACGGTCTGGAAATGGCTAACGCAAATTAAAAAAAATAGTGCAGATAAAGAGCATACATTAAAAAGAGCGACAAATAGGTAGAAATAATAAAAAATTGAAAATAATTGGGCCAAACAAATATATGGAGAATTGATCATAAAGACCAAAAAAAAGACTCTTTTTTTTTAAATCAAATGATAAAAAAAACAACTGCAACACCTTCTTCTCCAACAATTCCGGATATGTCGTCAATTCATATTTTTTTATAGCCATGACTAAGCATAAAGGATTAAAAGCATTCTGACTAAAATAAAGGTGACGAAAATTAAAATCACAACAGCAACCATTTTTCCCCAAATTCCGAACATATGTAACCATCTGCAAAACTGCCTTGAATCACCTGGTTCTGAGCTTCGTCTTTTTAACTTCTCAGAAACGTGATTTTCTTGCAACGAATTAACTGCATGTTTTTCGTTGAGACATTTTGAAAATTCTGCGCATCTATCTTCAATTGTTTTAAGTTGCCAAGGCATGGAATCTGTGTTCATCGCAATCTTAAAAGAACGTGAATTGAAAATAGCAGGTAGACTGTTTGATTTTGCTCTATACAATTTTACATGACTGCTATGTTCAGATATCTCAGATGACAATAAATAGTCTTTTCCACACTGGTCTGTAAACAGAAATAAAAGGTTAGCAATCAATAAAAAAGAAATAAAATATGTGTTCAGTTTGCATGAGTCGTTGTTTGTTAAGTTTTGCAAACATCTTTTCCTCTAAAGCTAATTGGTAAAAATTGAACCAACTTCAATGAGCCTTAAGAAATCCAGTTTTAAAGTATGTCTAATGGTCTTGCTTGCCAATGCTAAAAAACGAACATGCGAGTAAAACGTAAAGTATTATCGATTATCTTTAAAATCCTTATAGATCGAGAGAACTTGACAGAGGTAGAATTGTTCAGAATGAAGTTATCTGTCTAAAGCCTAATTTGACGAAATTGTTGGACAACTAAAGTCTCCGTGGAGGACGTATTGTTTTGAACGACGATGTTTAAAAAGGTTTACAATTATAGCCATTATTTTTACAAATAATAATGGTTAAAATGAGCATATGACATTCTGTATGTATGTGCCTGTCCCACATCAGGAGCCTGCAATTCAGTGATTGTCGTTTTTTGATGTGTTTCATATTTGTTTTTCGTTCATTTTTGTGCATAAAGTGGACCGTTAGTATTCTCCTTTGAATTGTTTTACATCTATAGTTGACTTTGCGGTATGGGTTTTGCTCATTGTTGAAGGCCGTACGGTCACCTATTGATGCTTATTTCTGTTTTATTTGGTCTCTTGTTGAGAGTTGTTTCTTTGGTAATCAATCCACATCTTTTTTTAATATATGAATTTAACAAAGTCAAAGTAGTCAGTCTCTGTATACGAGTGATTGAAAGAAGTCTTATTTCTATTTAGATATTTTAGATTAAACTAAAAGAAATGAAGAGTCGTACTATTAAATTAACGTGTCTTCATATGACCCTCTTACTGCTTTTACAGAAAATTGCTACATTTTGGTAATTTATTTTCAGAGATGCGCTTATCCGAAACCATCAACGTTATAACATTTAAAATACAAAGTGAGCGACACATGTTCCATGGAAACTCATTAAAAAAAAGACTGGAAGTATAAAGCAAACAAACACTATCTTAGTAAAAAATAAAAAGGAAAAAAAGAAAACTCCAAAGGAAGTTCAAGAACAACCGTTTCACAAATGATATCGGATATGTTCCTTACGTCGTAACTACAATCCCCTTCCCTTTCATGAATGTGACCTACCGAATTAGACTATTTACCGGATTTGTTATCACATAAGCAACACGATGGGTGCCGCATGTGGAGCAGGATCTGCTTACCCTTCCGGAGCACCTGAGATCACCCCTAGTTTTTTGGTGGGGTTCGTGTTGTTTATTCTTTAGTTTTCTATGTTGTGTCGTGTGTGCTGTTGTTTGTTTGTTTTTTTTTCATTTTTAGCCATGGCGTTGTCAGTTTGTTTTGGATTTATGAGTTTGACTGTCCCTTTGGTATCTTTTGTCCCTTTTTTATAAAATGATCAAATCAAAATCAAAAGCTTACAAAGTTCTGTTTTTGACATAATGACATTTCATTCAAAACTTAAAACAAGCAGTCAAGCTTAGGCTTAAATAATTACATTAGATGTATGCTTCATTATAATACGTTATTCTGGTTGGCTAACTGCACATCACGTGTTATTCCTTAAGCAATTGCATTACACAATAAAACTTATCTATCATGATAACACGAGGTCCGACAATAAAAGAGGGACGGAAGATACCAAAGGGACAGTCAAAATCATAAATCTAAAACAAACTGACAACGCTATGGCTAAAAATGAAAAAGACAAACAAACAACAGCACACATGATACAACATAGAAAACTAAAGAATAAACAACACGAACCCCACCAAAAAAACTAAGGGTGATCTCAGGTGCTACGGAAGGGTAAGCAGATCCTGATCCACATGTAGCACCCGTCGTGTTGTTTATGTAATAACAAATCCGGTAAATATTCTAATTCGGTAGGTCACATTCATGAAAGGGAAGGAGATTGTAGTTACGACGTACGGAAAATATCCGATATCATTTGTGAAACGGTTATTCCATAACGGCCAACCAACTCGTAATGATTTCAACTTCACCATTTGAAACTCTTGGTTTAATAACTTCCTTGTGAGCAGCAGGTGAATTAA